>NW_023597054.1:33350629-33430629 GCF_011947565.3 Pollicipes pollicipes | reverse complement strand
CCACTTGGCTTGAGATGCCTGTGCTTTCGCTTCGCAGGCAGATCTTGCGCGAACACAACTGCCTGCAGACGCTGCTGCAGCAGTTGCAGTCCTCTAGCCTCACCATCGTGAGCAACGCTTGCGGCACGCTCTGGAACCTGTCCGCGCGCTGCGCCGAGGACCAGCGCACGCTGTGGGAGCTGGGCGCCGTCTCCAAGCTGCGCTCGCTCATCCACAGTCGGCACCAGATGATCGCTATGGGCAGCAGCGCCGCGCTCAAAAACCTGCTGGCGGCGCGGCCGGAGGGCGTGCCTGCGCCGCCGCCGGAGTCCGGCGCCGCGCTGCCGGCGCCCGGCCTGCCGGCGCGCCGGCTGCGCGCGCTGCAGGCGCCGCTGGCTGGCGGCCTGGCCGAGACGTGCGACGACCTGGAAGCGGTGAGCGCTGGCCGGCCCGAGGCCCGTTTCCTGGCGGCCGGACCGGAGCCGGGCGAGCGGGGGCGCGCCGGCGTGGTACGCTCCGATAGCCGAGACTCGGTGCTCAGCTCGCTCTCCGACCCGGGAAGGGAACGGCGGCGGCGCGGTCCGCCCGACGCTCGGCTGGCGGCCGCCCTGGGGCAGGCGGCGCGCCAGGCCGGCCTGGACGAGGCCGAGCTGCGGCGGCTGCTGGTGCGCCCGCGCGCCGCCGGCTGGACAGGCTCCCTGCCGCGCGTCTGCCTCAGTCCGGGACTGGAGCGACCGCCGCCGGCGCCGGTGCCGGCGCCGCACGGACCGGCTGAGCAGCAGCCGGAGCCGGCCGAGGACGATGCAGAGCTCTCGGACAGCGACACGGTGCGTGTCATCACCACGGACAGTTCGGTGAGCGTCATCAGCACCAATTGTTCATCACTGCGCAGCTGGCGGGAGACGCCGGAGACGCCTCGCCTCGCTGCCTCCGGTCCGGAGACGCCGCCTGATGTCTCCGTGACTGACCAGGAACCGGGCGGCGACGGCGGTGCCGATTGCACCTCCAGTACCGGAGAAAGCAGGTCAGCATAAAGACGGCCCGCTAACTGTCCAGGGCCAGGGCGTGGTTGTGCAGCGGCTTGCCTGTCTTCAGATGCAATTTCATGTGTAATGTGGGTTAAATGTCTCGGTCAGCGGTTCTTCAAATTTCTTACGTATCATTTTCACCCTCGGTGCTAACATGACGATACCTGGTCGGTCTGGATCGGCCCGATGTTTGTGTTAGTCTTTTGGAACGCGCTACCTCTCATCTCCAGCAGCTCTGATTAAAGCCTTCACCACGTCTTACAGTACCCTGTGCTCGTCTTCACAGCGCGCCGACGGGTGGTGTCGCGCCCTCGAGTGCCGCGGCGGACGCAGATGACCAGGTCCGGAGCTCGCCCCTGCCCGGCCGCAGACCGGTCGCCGCCACCCTCTCCAACTCAGCCGGCCAGACACCGGCCTCGCCCAGACAGCTCCGGAGACTGGTGTTCTCCGGCGCGCCCGGCAGGCTCCCGCCGTCTCCGAGGACGCCGCGGAGATCGGCCTCGCGCGATCTCCTTGAGTCGCCGGCCGAGCGGCCGCCGGTCTCGCCGAAGCTGCCGCGGAGACCGGCCGCGCACGAGCCGTCGGCCCGTGCCGGCCAGACGCTACCGTCGCCGCAGCTGCCGAGGAGATCGGCCAGTCGCGATCTCCAGAGATCTCCGTGCCAAACGCCGACGTCGCCGCGGCTCCAGAGAACGTCGCCCGGGGGCGACGTTCACCGGTCGCCAAGCTGGGGTCCGGACTCGCCGAGACCGCAGCGCAGGCAAACCGGGCTGGACTCAAGAAGGACGGCAGTTACACCAAGTGAGTCGGACGCACGTAATTGACCAGTAACAGCAAGCCGAGCTACACAACCAGGGTTCGAGGTAAAGGCCAGGACTGCTGTCTCAGACTGTACTACGGTGCCGAACAGCTGCATGCGTGCTATGCAAACATCGATCAAACGCACACACACACACGCATGCACGCACGCACGCACGTACGCGTGCATATATGTACATATGTTTATATTTGTATTTGTAATTTATTACGCTATCTAGCCCACGCTGTCCACGCACTGACTTCTTTGTCTCTGCGTTTCGCGCACATATATGTGGAGGAGTACTAAACTATGTGTGTGCCCATCCGATCAGATTAGGGTCTTTATACAGACTTTTGCGTCTGTGTTTTTCGTACACAAATATTTCACGGAAAGCTATGTCATAATGTGTCACCACATAGGCATCCCTTATCTACATCTCTAGACCACAGCATCTGTGATTTTGTGCCGTGGTGGTAGAAACAGAGGTAATCCTTCTCGCATTCATCCACAGATGGCAGTGCCGTCACAAGAGCCTCCGCCGCTCAGGGTACAACGGATGATTACACGAGCTTCCAGCGGGCCGACTCAGCACCTCCTGCCAGGTAAATGCTTCATGCGAGATTTCTTTGGACAATGATCCTGGTGAGGCCTGGCATCAGCATCTGGTGGCACCTGACTTGGTTCGCTGAGCGGTGGACAACGCAGCAAATGGTCGGCACCAGCCATGCCAGCTGTCTTTGTCAGCTGTCACAGCGGAGCCAGTCATAGTGGTGAACAGCTGAACAGGAATACGGAGCACTGTGTCATTGTTTCAAATTCGCTATAGAACACTGTACCATGTCAAGAAAACTTGTTTCGAACCGTGCCATCCTCTTCGCTCAGTCTCGTACGCCCGCACGCCCAGCTACACTTCATCCCAGTAAGCCACCAATGACGGGGTTTGTTCGGAACCACGCCGAGCACTACACTCGCCCTAATGTCTCCCGCAGGGTGCCTTACTCAATATAGCTGCGAGCCTGTACTATGTACTAGGCAGAGGGACCTGGTGTTCCGTCCGCAGTGTTCACGTCCTGCGTATATGCATACAGCGCATACATTTGAAACATGGCGTGACCTCCCTGCGCGGTAGCGTGTCTACCCCCCCCCCCCCCCCGCCAACTGTGAGCCCGCCGTTGAACGACGTAAGCGACTGCCCATTTCAAACCGCAGCTGTCGCGACATTCACGCTGTTCTTTGTGCATCATTGCGGGCGCCCCAATGGACGCTGCCTGTCAGCCGGTCCGATTGCTGAGCGCACGACAATCAACCGTCACCCCGAACACGTGCTCACGGAGCGTGTGGCCGGCACCGTGGACGCCCAGTGGGGTCACGCGTGGGTCGGGTCACACGTGCCGTGGTCAGCGCAGGCTCGGTCAGGGATGCGGCTCGTCAGGGCGGGCGACCCTGCCGCGTTCCGGCGGTCCGCCGCAGCCGGTGCGCGCCACAGGTGCCGCCGCCGGACCGGACGGCGTGGGCGGGCCGGCCGGCCGGAGCGACCGGACCGGGTCAGGGTCTCGGAGCTAGCGCTCGGAGCGCCGGCCGGCGGCCACCTGCGCCGGGCGCCGACACAGCTGCTGCCGCAGCCGCGCCCGGACACAGCCCTTTGTCGCCGCTGGCCGACGCGTGGCGGCCGGCGCCGCCACTGCCGCCACCGCCGCCGCCGCCGCTCAGTCGCCCACTGACGCTATGCTGGGCTGCAGGCGGGCCGGCAGTGCACGGTTCGGCCGAGAACCCGCGCGGATCCAGTCGGCCGGCGCGCACGACCCCCGACGGACCGCGATGGCCGGAGAGCAGGCGGGCCCCCCTACCAACGGAAAGGTCAGCACACAGTACGCACGCAGGAAACGCGCGTGTAGCTGTCGATGGTGGTGTGGTCCGATTCACCCGGGAGGAATGCCCCAGTGTGTTTGTCTTACGTTACGTGCTGATTCCCGCTGCTGTAACCGGAGATGGTATCAGAGATCGAATCCGTATGGAACATGCCTATTGCCTTGCTCTTGAAGCGTACATTGAAAGCCTAATGTTTTGTTTGGATAATGCCCGCCCTGCGCTCGTGTCAAATGTTTCAAATGACCTGACCTGACCTGCGCTCGTTTCAAATGATGCGCGGTCCACGAATCATGGGGCCATTTAATGTGTAAGCGTGTGTTTGGCTTCGGAATGGATCTTCTTAGCTCAAATGTGAACTGACGAGCGCTGGGTTAATATTATATGCAGGAATTGGTTTTCCTATACGGTGAATCAAAATTAGAAATATGTCATTGCCCTGTTGGTGAAAGTCCCTTCTACACCGTACATCCTTAGGCCATAATTTTTCCGTAACTTGATCACGAGGAACTCTGGCCGGTGGTCCATCGATGTTTGATTACCCAGATGATTGTGACGTCGTCACTTGATGGCTGGATAATGAAAATATGCTCGCAAACATTGCGATTGTTGGTTGCGAGGACATGAAGTGTGGTCACTGATCAGGTAGGCCTAAAAATCGATATTCGTTGCCAGGTGTTTCAAGCAGAACGTGGTAACAATGACAGCTTTCGCACAAGCGGAAAACGGCAATTCTTGAGCGGAATGACATCACTGTGAGACCGATGGGTGTAAAAAGTGAGCATCTCGCATAACGTACATATACAGAACCAAACTTAGTCTGGCCAATCTGCAAGAGAAACCTGGCGAAAACTGACCCATTTGCTTGGGGACGTATTCCACACCGATTTGGACCTATAAGCTATACAGCGTTGTCTTAGCACAGCCAAACCGTAACAAACTATGGTCAAAACCGCTCAGCGGTCTTTAGCAAACCGTTAAATCACGGGTTAAGTTGGTAGCCGATCAAACACATTCGATACAGTTCAATATCACCATTGATGGTGGCCGATTTGAAACAGCCAATTTCATGCATCGAAGACCGTGTATAATCAGCAACCGAATTCGCACATTCGCAAAACCTCACACGTTGTAAGCAGATTTAAGATACTTAGCGTATGAGACTCACTCGTGAAGCTTTGAAGTCGACTGAAAAATTTAGAGTCATCCGATGCGGTCGCAGCGAGCGTCTCAAATATATCAGCAAAAATGTCGGGTTCTGCTAATGTTCTGCTATTGTCAGGTTTTGCTAGCGTGTCGAATGGACTGCTCGTCATACAAGGGGTTGCAAATATAGCGAACGACTCGCATGTCTCGAATGGGATGACAAAGATTCACACTCACATCTTACCGAACGTTTCAAGCGTAGCCACTGTGTCAAGTGGGCTGTTGACTCCCAATTAGTGGCCACGGCTCTGGTTCTAACGCGGTCGGGCCGAGGCCATTTTTGGTACAGCTTGTACCAGACGTCCATGCGTCTCGCATGCTAGCCTTCCGATGTTCCGAGAAGGGTCCTGAGGGTGGAAGGGCAGCTATCTTCTGCCCATGGCGACAGCTGGCTTGGTTCCCGTGCGATACCTCTGCGGTGCGGTCCGGTCTGTGTGTTGGACTTTGCCGTGTCGGTCCCGGCCGTTGTACCGGCTGGCGTTGAAGTCCAATTTCGATGACGTCAGCCGTGCAGCGGACGACCGGGTGAAGCTCACCCAACGCGGCCGGTTCGGGCCAGCATCGATCTGCCAGCGCTGTGTCCGTCACGGACGGCGCTTCGCTGCTGGTAGGAACGCCCTTTGAGCGGGGCCCGAGCGGGGAAGGTGTCGCCGGCTGGCGGCGGCGCCCGGAAGCTGTGCAGCTCGCTCCGTCGCCTCCAGCGCTGAGGTCGCTCGTCTTCCATGCGTCATGCTTGATCTTATCGTTGTTCGGCCAGAGTGCGTCGTCACACGCTGTCCTTGCGACTCAACGTCTCTTGACCTTTGCGGTTCGAACCCAGCGCTCCATGAGAACTCCGTCGGGTGCTTTGTGCACTCGCCTCCGGGGCATTGACTCTCCAGGTTTGAACTTTTCGTCACATGATGTTAAACTTGGTGCCGCGCATCCGCGGTGGGGTTTCATGTGGTGTCATAAATGTGCCCAACGGACGGAGTCACAGGAGTTGGAAACCAAGCCCGCTCAGTCGAGTTAGCCGTCTGTGCTGGACGCCGGGCGTTCTCAGGCAGCCGACCAGCAATCCCCAGTGGCCCAGTCCCGTCCCTCTCGCCCGCAGCACGCTGCGTTGCAATGTCCATTTAACCCAGCACAATTAAACGCCGTTCCAATTCTCACCCGCCGCATTCAAGCCTGTGCACTGGGCTGCGCCGCGAGTCGCCTGATTCTGGCGCGCGCCATCGCCGCCGCCGCCGCGATGTGGCGCACGGCCCCACGCCGGCGGCCCGCCCCGCGGGCACGGCCGCGAGCGGTCCTCCGACCGGCACGGGCCGGGTCAGGCCGCGTCCGTGGGAGCCGTCGCCGCCGCCCAAAATTCATGCCTCCGCTCGCCGCTAATCCATTACGTCGCCTCGCGATGAGCGAGCGCCGGCCACGGCAGTGACAGGGGCGTGGTGGCTCCTGGTCGGCGGCAGCGGCGTGGGCGGGTGCAGGTCAGCCTCCCGGCCCGTGCGGACCCGGTGGCCGGGCTGGGCCGGGCCGGTGCTGCCGCGGCCCGAGCGACGCTGCTCTGACCGGTGCCTGGGTGCGCCACTGTCGGCCTCATCGATCCGGGCCGGCCGGGCAGCGAGGGCCGCTCGTCTCTGGGCGTCGGTCGGCCGCCGCTCGGGCCGGCCAGCAGCGCCGCCGCTCGCCGACACACGTGCCGCTGGACGGGCGTCGGACGACCGCGCCGGCCCTCGCCAACCTCACCCGACCAGCGAGTGGCGCGCCCATCTGCTGGCCACGCTGCCGGCCGATGCCGGCCGGGCCCGGCGGCGCAAGCCCGCGTGGAAATTCGGCCGGCGCCATCGATCGGTGCCGTGGCGGTGGTGACGCTGCGGCGAGCCGTCCCACGGCCGAGCCGCTGCCGGTGCGTGGCGGCGCTGGCAAGGTGCCGCCGGCCGCTTCCTCGGCCCGCCCGGCCGCGCAGACCACGGCGCGGTGCCGCGCGCTGCCGGCGGCCAGCTGAGGCCGCCGTGCAGTGACGAGCCGACCGCCGACTCGCGATGATTGGCCGCGGGCCGCCGCAGGTGAGCGTTCCGGTCCTATCCGCCGCCGCTGCCGGTCAGATCGATAACGAGGGGCAGTTGGCGCGTCCGCACTTCCCGCCATCCGCCGCCCGGTCGCCGTGTCCGCCTGATGTTGTCGTCCGCCATGCCTGCCTGCTCTCGCCTGCCGCCGTGTCCACCCGCTCCCGCCGGCCGCCGTGTCCAATGGCTCTGGCCGGCCGCCCTGTCCACCCGCTCTCGCCGGCCACCCTGTCCACCCGCTCTCGCCGGCCGCCGCGTCCACCCGCTTTTCGCCGGCCGCCGTGTCTGTGTGCTGTTGCCGGGCGCTGCGTACGCCCGCTCTGGTCGACGACCGTGTCCACGCGCTGCCCCCCCCCCTTCCCCTCCTCTTCAATCCATCCTTTGTCGCACTCCTTGCCCACTCATACGTAGATACGCGGATCCTGCTCGGCTCCCGTCTTTGTAGGAGTCTGGCTCGGAGGGACCCACTTGACACCGCAGTCACTGAATCCGATGTGCCATTGGTCAGAAGTATAATGCCGACATGGCACACCCTCTGGCGTGACTGGCCGGGAAAGGCAGTCTCTTCATCAACACCGGAACCAACGGTACGTCTGGGAAACTGCGGCGACGCACGCGATCGCACTCGGCCTGCAGAAGTTTCCCCAGCCGCCGGCGGCGACTCTCGGCGGCATTCTCCCGGCTCGAGCTCCAGGGGCCATAACTCACGCTAACGGGGCCGGCGCTGCGTTGCTCGCCGCGCCCAGTAATTGATGTTGGAAGCGTTTTGGAGCTGACAACGCGCAAAGTGCTGGCTTTCCGCCGATTATTGAGTTACGGCCATTAAGCGAAAACTACGTTGGCGAGGTAGATTGATGTGGCGCAACTTGGTGATGACGTTTTGAATGAATCTTCGTCAGTTTTTTTTCTGGCCAGCATGAGAACTTCCTGAGAGCAGTGAGCTGTGTTTGAATCATTTGAATGCTGCACACGCTTGTGCGTTGCACACAATATCATTGTTAAAACCACGGCGAGTAGTTATTTCAGAACATCTTCGGCAATACTTTGCACGCGATAAAAGAATGGTTCCTTTTGTTTGGCAAAATCTCCTAAATCGTATAATGCAAACCTATGGAAAATTGTTTAGTGGCATGGAATGTTGATTTCCATGTTGCCAAAAATGACGCCAGTAGACGTGTTTGAGGCCTTCAGAGTCATCACATTTTTTTTATCAAGTCTCGCGGTTCTTTCTCAAACAGGTGCAAATACATAAATATGGAACCAATAGGTGCCGAACAAAATTATTTCCTGTGCGTGTGAAACCTTCCGTCAGTCCTCAACTGCAGACTTGGTCTGTTAACGCACTAGTGCAACTTATTTATGCCCAGTGGCGCAGGTAGAGGGCGCAGAAGGTACGTACCCTCCCCCCCCCCCCCCCCCATCGCTACGTTTCGAGGAGCCCTTCGAGCCCCTCGGGACCAACTATTAAGGGCCCGACAAGCCGGCCCGAAGGGCCCGAAAAGTCGGTGTCTGAGCTCTGGGGCCCATTTCTCAAGCAGGGACAAGGCCGGGCCCGCGATTTGCATTGCTCGGGGCCCCTGCAACAATCCGGGGCTCCTAGGTCTGTCAGGGGTCTTGAGTCGACCCGGGGACATTTGCTGAGCACGGACAGACATGGGACCCAGAGTGCCAAAGGGCCACTTGCGCTGGTCGGGCCCTCTGACAATGAAAGGAAACCTGAGAACTGATAATGGGAGTTCACACTGAGATAATGGAAGGGCCCTGTGTCAGTCAGGACCTCCGGTACTGAACGGTGGGCCCTCAAGCCAATTCCACTCATGGACCCGTTAAGCCGAACCGAACTGCATGTGCTAATTGTTGGACCACCCACGGCGATGAGGGACCTTGTGTCAATGAGGGTTCCTGAGTCGATCTGGAGAAAAGCACGCGGTTCAGATGGCCTTCCGCGTCAGTGAGGGGACCAATGTGACGTGATGTACCCTTTTAAGGGCCTCCGGATCGACCAGGGTGCCCCGCCAACGTGACTTCAGAATGACAACGGGAAGGCACCATGTGCTGGGACGGAATGGCCCTTCAGCCCCTGACCGCGAAGAATAATTTGCCCCCAAGTGTTCTGCTTAAGGGACCCCCTTCCCGGAAAAAGGAAGGGGTCTCATAAGTGTTGAAAAGAGTGGGTTGAATTGACTTCGAAAATGAAAAAGGGCCAACCACCGAACGGCTTTGGCCGCTGCAAGTAACACCAGACGGCGGGCGCTCGGCGCGCAAAAACGACCGTCGTGAAATAATGTTTCCGAAAGTCTCTCAAAATTTGCGTGCTGTTGAGAGACTAAACTGGGACAAATCTCGTTTTATAATTTTGAGGTTGTCCTTTGGAGAGATAGCAGTAAACGGAACACGAAAACTATATATTTTACCTTCATTCTTCCAGCTTCAACACCAGATTTTCGTCGGCGCGTTTGTCACCGCTCGGTGTAAGCGCGTAGCCGACGCTACGCAGCCTACGAAGACTGCAACACCGGGCGTCCAGGTTGTGTTTGCTAAGATGTGCGATCGTGCATGTTCAGAACAACCTTACATTAGTTTTCTCATTAACTGATTCGGAATGAACGTTGAACATTTCCAGGCAAGCATGGGTTGGCCATGTTGAGACAAGTTTTGATTCATTCCATCCACAATCCACGTTCACGGAGTCCTCAATATTGCTTTATGGTCCAGATTAAAATTCTGGTGAAGGTTCTGAATTCATGGGTTTAGAAAGAGTCCAATGGACCGTTGTAAGATGAAGAGCGCCGGCGATTTATTATTACCAGGCGTTTAACGCCTGCTTTCTTCAGGCGTTGAATGCCTCCTGCCTGCCAGGCGTTTATCACCTTCAAAATTAAAACAGGGTTCTTGTCACGATAGCTTCTCGCTTGTGTTCCATTTAAAGGGTAGCAAGACTGCAAGTTATGCTAGCAACGCATATGTAAGATTTTACACAATTTTACGGATAAACTTGGATGGTTCTCCTCGGTATCTAAATACGTGCCTGTTATCGTCAGTCATGAATGGTATCATGCTCGTATTCACCTCTGCCCCGGACTACGCATTCAGACGCCTCAGGCTAGACCGCTGAATTCACTTAAGCCGTTCGGAGTGCAGCTCCCAGCTGTGAGCGTTCGCACCCGGCCGTACAGGGTCGAGCGCAGGCGTCACGCGCGTCACAGCTGCTATCGTCGGCCGGTGCCGCCGCCTCCTGTCCGCTGCGGCTCGGGCCGGTAACCGGGCTGCTCGGGCTCCTGCCCAGTCAGCTCCGGTCGCGACTGACAACACAGATCGCCGCGAATGTGTGCGGCAATAACGCGGCGGACGGTGAACCGATGTGGGTGGAATGGCGCCGTTCTTCGTACCGATGTGGGTAGGATGACGCCTCCCGTTCTTTTCAAGGTCTGCTCTTGTCGGAACATGTCTGACTTGTGTGATGATATATGCGTGCAGGTGGGCCGGGCTGTCTGGGATGCTGCGTTCTTCTACTTTCATACCTGATATTTTGACACATGTTACTAGGTACATATCTGAGTGTCATTGACCTAAGTTCAGTACGAATAAATGCCAACCTCTGGCCTCCGCCGAGGCATTTCACCCACCCTGCGTGCCGCGCCGGTCGGCGCGGCTGGGGCTGTTGCCCTCTCCACCTCCTACAGCAGACTGAGGCGACACCTGCCTGTTTCAGGAGAGTCGGATCGGGCGGCCGGCCGTCTCCCGGCTGCCTCAGCGCGTGACATCCGGCCCCTCGCCGTCCGGCCGGCCGGTGCACACCTGGAGCGTCAGGCACTTCCACAGGTGACGTGACGCCGACTGGGCCACGTCGGCGCGGCTGGCACGCCTAATCTGCTTCACAGACTTGGAGCGGCAAACAGCACCTCAGGGAACGGCGCGCACGGTGCCTTGCCGGCGCCGCGGAATTGACTGGAGATATTCTTCTCTCTGGACAGAAGCACGATATATCCAGAGGGAATATTGTGCCGTAACACGATGGGCACGGTAGCAGTGTCTTAAGAAGCCCGATAAGTGCTTATGGGGTTAACGGCTTCTTGCCTACTTCTTTCACGCATATACTCTGCTGAAGCCTCAGGACCAGTTAGGTCTAATAATAGCACCTGGTAGGGTCACTGTAGTACCGGCAAGACGTGGTAAAGATATTATTTTTGATTATTTTCGATTCCATATTATGCTGTCAGCGCTCTGTAACAGCACTACGCTTCTCCCCTGCAGTCGCGACGGCCGTAGTCATGACCACCGCGGTGGCATCAGTGCGAATAAAAGAACGTTTGTGATAGGCCCAGTGGGCGGCAAGGGCCTGTTACCGATAAGCACATTGGTTGAAGTTTAAACGGTGCGTCACTACGGTATATGTGATGCTCCCATTTCCAAAGCCAAAATACACCTCAAAAAGAGCCCTTGCAGTAAATCCCATAGGAGAGAATTCAAAGTCATAGGATAACGTTTCATTGAATTCGCAGGATGAAAGCTTCATATTCGGATTTCGAGGGGACTGGCTCGTATCGTGCGCGTCTGATTTTACAATCAGTGAAAAGTACAAAAAAGGCGGCATGCTCCCTTTAAGTTCCTGAGCGGAAACTCCTGCTGTCGCCGCCACGCCCTGTTTTGGAGACTTGCTCGCACGTTCGTTGTCAGAAGGCCGTCTGGTGGCAGCTGCGTGTGTGACGTGCGGTCGCGATGCCGCCGCCGCAGACCGCCAGTGTCAACCGCATTAATGTGTGGTGCCGGCGTCGGCCGGCGTCCCGGTCCAGCCGCCCGATTTCTGACCCGGTCAGCTGTGTCGCGGCACGTATGACGTCACCGGCCTATTGATCCGGGAGGGCGGTGTGCCGCGGGCGCCGCGGCCACCGCCCACCGCCCGCCGCCGCAGCACTCAAACACACCGCGTATTATTAGCCTGGCATGGGTCGCATCCCTGCCCCCAAAGTCATGCGCCAACTTTGGCCATTTATCAGTCTGCAAGGCCAGCCGGATAAGACCGGCATCGTGCCAAATGCCCGTGCCGAGGTCTGGGAATGTGGCATCGCTGCTCTCAGAAGAAATTAGCATGTATACATATTAGCTGTCTTCATGCTGGACTCACAACGGCTCCGCCGTTCGTGTAACCCTGACTTATCTGAGTGCGGTGTGGCATCAGGAGTTCTCCATCACTGTTCACCAGCTCTGTGCGTTAGCTCTGGGGCGTGGGCTATTTGATTGCTATTAAAGCTGCCGAGTTAGTTTTAAGAGCAAGACTCCCGTTAACATTTCTTCTCCCCGTCGCTGGTGCCCGTTTTCGCTGTCTCCGTTGTCGGCGTGTGAGCTCCGCGCTGGACGACGTTGCCTGCTGCCTCAGACGCTCGGAGCGCCAGACGGGGGCTGACGCCTCCGCAGCGGCAGCGCTGACCGTGGAGGACCTGGAGGCAGCCGAGCGGCCACCGCAGCGCGCCAGCAGCGCCGCCCTGCCGCCAGAGTGGACAGCCAACTCGGCCAGCGAGGCCGTCGCCAACGCCCGCGGCAACAGAGGTGCGTCGCCCCCCCCCCCCCCCCGGCACATAGGCGTATGCAGTCGTTTGTGCGTGCGAGAACCCGTATAAACGTATTGCCAAGTCGGCGTCGATGGGGAAATATGCTAGGAAACTGGGTGCCTGTTAGACGCGGTTAGCACAAAATCATGGCATATAATTGCATGCAACAGTTATGAGGCTCTTTCCGTTGCGATTTGGTAGCTTTTCGCATGACTTCGTCATGAGTCTTATATTTCAGCAATTTATGCGGGTATGCCAACATGCTATCGACATTGCACGTGACTACGGATAGTTTTTCAGCTTTGATGATCGCTTGACGTTTGCAAACAAGTTAGCTAAATTTGGCTTTGATAATCGCATGGCGATTTGCAATCGACTCATTGAAAATTGCTCAAGAGTCAGACCAATGCAACTTCAAGTGCTTTATTCCTGAATTGTATATAGAACCAAAAGTTTCAATCAAAACTGCGTAGTACCAACATCAATGGATTCTGAAGGCATGACAGGCTCGTCATGATCGTGGCACATTATATGACATACCTGACATACGTGACATACCTGACGACCGATGGCCAGATCAGTGAGCGCTTGCTCGGAGGCTCGCGCGAGACGCGCTACACGCGTGCTCAGTCCTCGTGGCTGTGTTGGCAGGCGGGGCATCAGGAGGGCGGCAGCCGGACCAGCAGCGCACCACCGCCGCCGGCTCCGGCTGGGGCACGCGCCTGTTCGCCGCCGACGGCTCGCCGCTGTCGCGCAGCAGCTCGGTCGGCTCGCTGGACACGCGCTCCGAGGGCGAGGCGAGCAGCGGATCGGATGACGAGGGTGCGCGACTGCTGGAGCGCTGCATCCGTGCCGCGCTGCCCAAGAGCCGCTCCGAGGGCAGCTGCCTGCGGCGGCCGCGTGGCCGGCCCGGCCGCCGCCGCCGCTCGCCGGCCGCGCCCGGCCACTCGGGCCCGCCGTCGGACGCCGGGGAGCCGGCGTCACCTCCGCCGCCGGTCTCGACCGAGCCGCCGCCGCCGCCGCCCGCGCCGGCCGCTGCACTGTCGCTGTCGCTCACCTCTGGACGATGTGAAGCGACAGCGGCGCCGGCCACCCGGCCGGCCGCCGCCAGCTGGCGCGCCTCGCCGCCGGCAGCCGAGGCCGACAGCATGACGGCTTCGCAACGGGTGGCGCGCGACGCGTCGGTGGTGACGGCGGCGCTGGAGATGTCGCGCGCCGTCATGGCGCACAGTACCGAGCTGACCAGCAGCATCGAGTACCTGGAGGGCGTCGGACCGCCGTCCATGATGGACAGCGGCGCCTCGGTCAACGGCTTCCTGTCGAGCGGCTCACTGAGCAACGGCCGCTCGCCGCTGCTGCCGCGCCGGCCGTCGACTAACAGCCGGTTCGTGCCGGAGATGATGCGACGCGCGCTGGGCGCCGGCGCGCCGCCGCCCGGCATGCAGGAGTCGGCCGAAGGCCTCAGCAGCCTCAGCAGCTGCCAATCCAACATCGACCACGTGAAGCCGCCCTCCTACATGGAGGAGCTCGACATGGAAAACAGCATGCTGAGTCTGGAGAGTCTGCGTTCGGAGGTGGCCGAGTCGCGCGGCGCGGCGGCCGACAACCTGGCGCTGCTCGAACCGCCCACGCTGTTTCACGAGATGACAGAGCGGTGCGACTCAACCGTCGGGCCCGGCTCAGAAACGCTCGGCAGCGACACGGAGATGTGCGGCCAGGAGGAGCTGCCGCTCGACCCGCCCGAGCTGCCGCTGGACGGTGTCACGCCCGAGGCGTCGCCGCTGCTACCGCGCCGCGGCGCCCGCCAGCGCCGCCGCCGCTCCGACGAGCGGTTCCGCACGTTCACGCGCGCCGCCGTCTCGGACGACACGAGCAGCACGGCCGGCTCCGAGCTGACACTGACGCCTGGCGCCGACTCGGCCGCCACTGAGACGGACGAGACGCTGTGCGCCTCGCCAGCGTCGGCGCGCGCGCGCCGCACCTGCCGCCAGCGGCGCCAGGAGGAGCGCGAACGCTACCGCACGCAGACGGTGGAGAGCGCCTCAGACGAGCTGCGACGGCCGACGGCCGACCCGCCGGCACCGGCTCCGGCCCGGCTAGACATCCGCCAGCTGGCGCAGGAGGCGCTGCGGCGCACGACGCGGCAGGAGCCGCCGACCGGCCTGCGCCAGCTGGCGCAGGAGGCGCAGAAGGCGATCGCCTGTCTGCATGCAGCCGGAAGAGGCGCCCCGCTGCCGGCGCCGCTGCCTCGGACCGCACCGCCGCCGCCGCCACCGCCCGAGCCGGAGCCCGAGCCCGAGCCCGAGCCCGAGCCGGCGCCGGCTCCGGCGCCGGCAGACTGCTCGCCGGCCCGCCTGCGGCCGCGCATCGTCAAGCCCGGCGAGGAGACGCGCCGCGAACCGGTGGACGACGAACCGGAGGTCAAGGGGGTGCGCGGGAAGCGGAAACCGCTCTACTCGGCTCCGCGCCGGTCGGACGCTGCCCGGCGCGAGCCGCCCACGCCCAAGAAGGTGACGTCTGCCGCCAAGACGGCCAAGCCGGCAGCGACGGCGGCCCGCTCCGGCTCAGGCAGCTCGTCGTCGAGCTGCACGGTGCGCGGCACCAAGACGACGCAGCTGCGCAAGGTGATCAGCGGCGCGGCGGTGGCGGGCACGACACTGTCGCGAATCTCGCGCTCGACCACGCCCAGCCCGGCCGGCAGCGCCACCTCCAGCCCGCAGCTGGCGCTTCGCCGGTTCGGCTCGGCCGGTAAGGCAGGTGTGGTGAGCCGGGAACTGCCGCGACCGGCCTCCACCCCGGCGGCAGCGGCGGCGGCGGCGGCGGCGACGGGCCGCGCCGCTGTGCGACGGCCTGTCTCTGTGCCGGCAGCGGTGCCGACGTCTCGGCTCCAGCGGCCCTCCTGGGTGGGCTCCGTGCGGCCGTCCCGCCCGGCGACCGTGACGCGCACGGCGCCGGCGCCGGCGCCGGCCCTTCCCTCGCCCGAGCCGCCACCGCCGGCGCCGGCGCCGCTCGTCAAACAGGGCACGTTTACGCTGGACGAGCCGACCCAGGAGCAGACGGCGGCCGAGGCGGAGGCGGACAAAGCGCACTGCCCGCCGCCCGCGCCGACGCGGGCCGGCCAGATCGCTCGCGCCCTATCGGCCCAGCTGAGCCGGCCGCCCAGCGGCAGCCGGCCGCCGCCCAAGTCACAGAGCGGCCAGGCGCTGGCCGCTCAGCGTTCACGCATCCCCAAGTCACCCAGCTACGAGAGCACGCTAACGCTGCGTGTGCGCTGTTCGAGCCAGTCGCCAGGCGCGCGCCGCCAGCGGCCGGCCTCTCCGCGCCGCGGCCGCCAGCTCCGCCAGAGTGCCAGCAACTCCAGCATTCAGTCCGCGCGCGGCGGCGCGCGGCGAGCGCAGCGCCAGCAACTCCAGTGTCAGCTCGAACGCCTCCACCGGCGGCGGCGGCCGCCAGGAGGAGAGCACCGGCAAGATCGCTGCCCTCTGGCGCCGCATCGAGGAAAGTCGCGCCAAGCAGCAGCCGAAGGGCGCCGACAGCCGGGTCTGGCTCAAGGCCGCCGGCGAGCCGGGCGACGCCAACGCCAACCGACCGGGCCGGCGCGGCCCGCTGACCGACGGCGTGGCGCCGCGCGCGCACCTCCTCTTCACGCCGCACGGCTGGCGCCGGACTCACTCGCCGGCAGAGTCGCCAACCGAGCCGCCGCGCGCGCACACCACCGCCATTATCCCGCCGTTCAATTACAACCCGCCGGCGGGCGCGGCGCGGCCCGCCGCCAGCGCCTCTGGTGACGGTGCTGAGAAGCGCAAGCGCAAGTCCGGCGCGCTCGCAACCACCTGACTGTGTCTCCCGGCCGCAGGGTGATGTGTGTGATACTGTGAGCTCGGGCGGTGCCGGTGGCGTGTGATGCGTGGATACACCACTTCCTCCGTCGGGCCGCAGAACCGACGCTCACTTCAGCTCCGGAGCTCGTACTAGTATTCGCTATTTCTCTCAACGTCCCGAAGGGGCGACCGTACCATGCGGTTTTCTGTCTGGTGTGATAGATTTTGAACCTAAGGAGGTGATTTTTTCAATTGTATTTGTTCCGTGATAGAGGATCTTTGCGTCGCGTTTGCCTAGTTCTGAACTCGCTCCTGTATCTGCCTTGACTGGGATGGAGTATCATTGTGTACTCCTCTGCTCGTATATGGCAATTTATTGCATAATAAACAAGCAGCTTTTGTATTCTCATTTTCTAGCCTTGCTCAAAGCCTCCTTGTGTCATATGTCATATGTCAAAACCACGCTGTCTCAATGCAAGGCAAGAGACAACATTTACATTGGACAGGTGCAAGGTAGGCCACCACGTGTGTCATAACTTTCCGAGCCATCACACACAGCGACGCTGTGTCCAGCGACACGCGACGGGCGGTGGTGTGGGGCAGATCAGGCTGCTGGCAGGGGAGGCGCCCGGCCTCTGGTGCGGTGGCCCGGCACGTCAGCATCAGTTCGCGTTCCCTCTCCCCCGCCTGGACTGCTGTCGTCCGCTGTGTACCAGATACCTCTCCTGTATCTGATCCCAGTTTCACTCTCCTGTGTCGGTTCCCAGTCAACTCCCCTGTATTGGCTCTCAGTCCGACTCTCCCGTGTCAGCTCCCAGTCCAACTCTCCTGTATCAGCTCTCAGTTCGAATCTCCTGTTTCGGTCCCCAGTCCGTCTCTCCTGTGTTGGTTCGCATCCCACCTCTCCTGTATCGGTCTTCAGCCCGCTCTCCCGTGTTGGCTCCCAGCCCGCCTCTGCTGTACCGGCTCTCAGCCCGACTCTCCCGTACCGTCTCCCAGTTCGGCTCTCCTGTATCGGCTCTCAGTACGGCTCCCCCATGTCGGCTCTCAGCTCGACTCTCCACTGTCGGCTCCCTGTGCCAGCAACAGCCCCGGCAGCTCGCTGCCCCTGGTGGCTCCTGGCCGTCAGCCGCAGACAGTGCGCACTCCGAATCCGCTGACCGTTTGCGGTCGGCCCTCCGCCACTGTCGACCAGACCAGGCGGCCGTCAGCTATACTGATCTGTATTTAGAGTGGTGCCCGGAGACCTGGCACCACGGCTGCCGGACTTGGTCAGCGGCCGGGCACGGCGCACACCACGTTTGGCAGTCGGCACTGACGCCACTGGCGCTGTTCGCAGCGCTCGCTGTGCACACAGCAGCACTGCGCCCGACACGTGCGCAGTAGCTCGCACCAGAGTTAGACTCGCACGTTCACACCCACGCAGGCCCGAATTACGCGCTATGTACGAAAAGACGCGGACTAGGAATACAACTGCACGCACAAACCGACACGGTCAGGGTTGCACCCGTACATACAAAATCGGCGCACGCTGGGTTATACCCAATGTATAAACACGGCACCGAACATCCCCCTCCCCCGGCTCCATCTCACAGCCACAAGGCAATGGCATTGCTGACTCCTTCGAAAGGTAGCTCACAAGGAAAACGTTAATTGCACTCGGTTCGTAACCAGACGGGTAACATTAAAACATGATAAATGTTTATAAGTTACAGAACATCAACATAATTTGTTCGCTGATTACACCTTCACTTAGCAATCCCGTTAATAATATTTCCTTTTTATAAAGGTGCCACAAAGACCCCGACGCAAGCGCAGAGCTGACCAATTCAGACAATACAAACGCAAAAACGCGATCGCATGAGCACTAAAAGGCAGTTTCAACGGTCCCCTACCTAAAGGTAGGAGATACATCAAGTACCTCCTCCCAACCAACATGCAATCCAACACGGACGTCCGTACAACCTGCAAACCCGTCTTGTGTTCCTTCCCTGGTCAGGTACAAAATACGCGCGTCGAGCAATACGCCGCCGCGCTCCGTCTGGCTCCGGGCCCGCAGTCCGTCCTCGCCCATACATCAGCCGCCAGGGCCCCCGGCGCCGCCGCTCAGCCTCCTGAACTGACGGCAGCATCAGCGGCGACGTCAGCGCCCCATCCGACGCGGCGCGAGCGCCCACGACTCGGCCCGGAAGACGTCCCGGACGCCGCTCCACACCGTTCCGTGATGTCGCCCGCGCGGCCCCGGTCTGACACGTGGCGCTCGCACAGGTCACGCGGTGTGGTAACACTGCTCAGCCCTCGGGCGCCAAAGGTCCCGAGCTCACGGGTCCTTCCCCGGCAGACCGCACGCTACGGCCCCGCTTCCGTCGGCCGCTGGGCGCGGCCGTGAGCTGACATGCACGCCACGACGTTGGTCCGCAGGTTGTCGAACATGGTGGACAGACCCTCAAAGGCGGCGTTGCCGATCAGCTGGCGCAGGTGGTTCTGGGAGCTGGTCAGCTGCTGCGCCGAGCGCTGGTCGACGCTGCTGGGCCCGTGCTGGCCGTAAGCGTGGCCGGCGCTGGGGTGGGCGCCGGCCACCGCCGGCAGGCTGGGGTGGCCGGGCCGCTCCGACTGCGGTGGCCAGTCGGCCGGCTCGGCCGCCGGGTACCGGTGGATCAGCTGGGCGGCCACGGGCGGCTGGCCGCCCTCCAGCCGCACCGGCTGCAGCTCCGCCAGGCGCGGCTCGTCGCCCGCCGCCGGCTGACAAAACTTGAGCACCGAATCACGACGCGCCGTGCCCGCCACGCCGGCTGGCCGCTCCGCCGGCGGCAGCGTGCGCGAGCCGCCGGCGGGCGGCGCGGCCATCGGATTGTCGGGCTGCCCGGCCGCGGCCGGCACCAGCAGCAGCTGGGCGCCGGTCGGGTCGGCCGGCGGCGCCGACCCAGCCACCTGCACCAGCACCAGGTGACCGGCGGCGGGCGGCGCGGCGGACGGCGCGACGGCTGGCGCGGCCGACTGGACGTCAGCCGGAAGCTGCGACGGCTGGGCGGTGGTCGCCGGCGCCGGCTCGTCGGGCTCGTCGTCGGCCGGGCTGCCGGCCGGGCTGCCGGCCGCGCGGCGGATCTTGGCGCGCGCTTCGTCCCGACTGAGCCGGTGCGAGGCGGCCATGTGACGCGCCAGTGTGTCCACCCGCCGGCTGGTCACACGGCAGTACGGGCAGCCGAACTCCTTCTCCTCTGCCGCAGGACGGCGCACACGTCAATCGACATCACGCGCAGGCCACAACCGGCCCAGAGACAACTAACGCAGCGCGACACTACATCGCAGCCTTCGGCAATGCACATTGTCAATTTAGACGCCCGAGCACGACACAACATGCTGGCAAGACACTCTGACATTCGTTGGATCCAACTTCTTCCAAACATGGCCTCAAATACACTATCCCCAAGTGTGGTGTCGGAGCTGACACCGTGTCGGTGCTGTCGTTGCGTCAGTACTGACCCGCGTGCGCCTGCTCACCTGTGTGGATGCGCTGGTGTCTGCGCAGGTCGGAGCGGCGGGAGAAGTGCTTGCCGCAGGTGGAGCAGCTGTGGCGCTGCGCCGGCCTCGGCAGATCATGGCACTCGCGCAGGTGCTGCGACAGCGTGGCCGGCGTGCGGTACAGGCGCGGCTCCGGACACACCGGACACCGCTCCTCCGCACTCTCTGCGGACACACGGACACGGTACAGGCGCGGCTCTGGACACAGGATACCGCTCCTCCGCACCCTCCGCGGACATACGGACACGGTACAGGCGCGGCTCCGGACACAGGATACCGCTCCTCCGCACCCTCCGCGGACAAATGGACACGGTACAGACGCGGCTCCGGACACACAGAATACGCTCCTCCGTACTCTCTGCGGACATACGGACACGGTACAGGCGCGGCTCCGGACACAGGATACCGCTCCTCCGCACCCTCCGCGGACAAATGGACACGGTACAGACGAGGCTCCGGACACACAGAATACGCTCCTCCGTACTCTCTGCGGACATACGGACACGGTACAGGCGCGGCTCCGGACACCAAACACCACTCCTCCGCACCCTCCGCGGACATCGGACAAAACGAACAGGGTACAGTCCACGCATGGTACACCAACATGACGAGGTACATGTCACGCTGTGTAGACACACGTCACGCCACACAGACATGACACGGTAGCGATTACGTGCTGGACGGATAGGCTCGGAGAAAGCAATCTGAGTGGGTAGAGATATGACATGACAACTTCCACCGGACTGGACTGTAATTGGCGTGGACGAATGTGCACACGGCGTCGACAGCAGCTGCAGCCTCGGGTACAGACATCTGCGCTAGAAGCACAGGCAGGCGTTGTTGGTACAGTGGTAAGCATAGGTGCCTTCCCAGCAGTTAGCGCGGGTTCGACCTCCATCTATCGCAAATGCCCGTTTTAAAGGTCTATCCGACAATGCACACAGCTGCGTCTATGAAACAGACAACCGAAACCTACCTCAGCGCTCGTCCAAAGACGCCGCTAAAGTTGAGAACAACGTTCGTCGGGAGACTTCCCTTCCCCATGAAACGGGCTAACTTAACGTCTTATACAAATTATCGTCGTCGCATATAAGCCAAATATAGCCTACACCAAACGGGCATACGACAGCCAGGTGGCCGCAGACGGAGACATCACGTCCTGCCGACAGTGTACCGCGGCGACCCCGGCTCGGTGGCGACCCTGGCTCGGTAGCCATGAGCCGTCTGATGGTCGCTGCACACCCACCCTTGTGCTTCAGCATGTGCTTCTTGAGGTTGCCCTGGTCGGAGAAGGCCCGGCCGCAGAGCTGGCAGGAGAAAGGCTTCTCGCCGGTGTGAGTGCGCAGGTGCCGCTGGTAGTTGTACTGGCAGGTGAAGCGGGTGGAGCACACGGCACACTGCAGACCGCCCTCTGGAAAGTGGCGGCCGCCGCTATAAAGCCGGCAACGCTGCACGCGAGCCGAGTATGGCAGTCCGCCAGCACCGTAGATACCTCAACCAGACATAAAAGCCAACCGAGCGAACGAACAAAACTAACAAAGACCCGTTCACAAAGTTCCCAAACGCATATGGACACTGCGAGAACTTCAACTCCCAAGCCAGATCTGACATCCCGGGAGACCATCGATGAAACTGGAAGCTGGATCATGTGCCATATGTGATCAATCTTGTTTGAAGAATTTTCGGAAAATACTGCATGTTCCTTACGTAAATCGCATGTGTCGTTAGGTGGCAGGGCACGCACCAGACGTGCCCGCTGCGTCAGACGGACGCCGCGGGGGCCGGACCTGACACGCCACTCACCTGTGCTGTGGGTGGCCATGTGGCGGTCCAAGGTGGACTTTTGTAGAAACTTGGCCGAGCAGATTGAGCATACGTGAGATGGAGGAGTGCCTGGTGAGAGTTATCCGCGTGAGTGACCAGCATGAGTCAGATGCGCACATACATACAACTTCATGTAAATGGCAACAATCAGCTTGGAAAGTCTAAATGGCCTGCCATGAAATCACCGAGCTCCGATGAATTGTCGATATTGTTATCAGAGCCTATCCGATTACGATAGCCTCCGTTGTCATTGAACATGCCCATCCCTGCGCGAAAGTGAGCATAGACAACACAACAGGCGCCATTACAGGCAACCGTTTTGTTTTGCGTTTCTTTTGCCATAATTAGAGACTCCAGACAATCAGCTTAGCCGTGCTTTTGCAGCAGCGATGTCAGTCAGCTGAAGCAAACACAGAGCTTTGGAACACAGCCGCACACGAGCACATACATGGCGAACTAAGCACATGACTGACTTGGCTACAACACACCTTTATGCCTGTCCATGTGATAGTTGTAATGCTGCTTTGCATTCCCTCTCCAAGGGCACAGAGAGCAGCTGAAGCGAGCCTTGCCCGTGCGACAGCGCACGTGGCTCTTCCAGTGGGAGAATGTAGTGAAGTGTTTTTTGCACTCGATGCACTCGTATTCGGGCTTTGATCCCTCTGTGGAGAACGTTGCACGCAAATTAGCGGCCTTCTTGGTCCAATCCGTCCATGGTAAACAAATACCAACCACATCCGTGCGATGCATATGTTGTGTATGCATCCCCGCCCACGGCGACAAGGCACTATGTAGAGCCACAGAAGTGCTGCATGTTGGGACGGTTATAGAAACAAAGCTCGTTATTCCCTCAGCTACACATCGCTCCACGCAACCTCCGCCACTCCCCTCGCCCCCCAACCACACGCACCCGCCCATACCGCGCCCAACACACCCACCTGTCTCCACCTTGCGGACCACCATGAAGGCAGTGAGCCGTCGCGAGCTGCCCCTCTTGGAGCCAGGAGTCTTGCTGCGCCGACCTTCGCCGTGACCGGACTTCGCCCTGGACTCAGGCTCGGCCAGTGACGTCTTGTCCCCCGCCATGTCAGAACTGCCGCTCTTCTCCACATCGACCCGGACGACTAACTCCGGCCGCTCGGTCTTCTCCTGGTCGACTGGGGCAGACGCCTTCGCACTCTTGCTCTCGTCCTGGTCGAGCCGGGCCGCCAGCGCTGAGCCCTTGGCTTTCTGCTGGTCGACCCGGGCGGTCAGCCCCGAGCTGTTCTTCTCGCCGGCGCTGCGGTCCTTCTCCTGCGAGCTCCTGCTCTTCTCCAGGTCGACCAGGGCCAGGATGCGGGCCTTCATAGAGCGGGGTGGCGGAGGCGGCAGCGCGGCGGACGGGCACGGCGACGACGGGCCGCCGCGGGGGCTGGCCGGCCGCTGCACGTCCGCCGCTGGCGCCGGCTCCTCCCGGCGCTGCCGTTTGGTGCGCGGTCTGGCGCTCTTCGACGGCAGAAGCTCGGCGGCGCTGGCCGCATGGGAGTGCTTCCCGACGGGCTTGTTCATGATGAGTGCTGTACTTTCGGCGAGTGTCTGGGACTTTCGTTTCGCCGGCTTGCGTGTGGGCTGGGGGCTGCTCGACCCCCGGAGTCCAGTCGAGCTGTTCTCATCCAGCGGTCTCGCAGCCGGAGCGGAACCGGCCGTCTCTACGGGGGACTGCCCAGGAGCAGCGGTGTCATTCATCTTCAGGTGCACAGAGGATGCATCAGAAGCGTTCACCTCGCCGGACAACGTTCGGCTGTCCACGTCTTTGGCTGTTTGTGTGCCCACTTCTCCGCGCTGAGGCGCCGGCCGGCGCGCGCGGGTGGCCCGTTCTCCGCTTTCTGTGCCATCAGACGGAGCCCGATCGGTCGGTCGAGGCGGCCTTGGCGCCGGTGCGTCCCCGCTCACCCGGCCAGACCCCTTCGGCCAGCCCTGCGGTACATCTCCTACTCTGGCAGCCGATGAGGACGCCGCCCCGGCCGCGGACCTCGGTGCCGACACGGACCAGCTCTCCGACACAGGCGCCGTGGCGGCCGCCGGCCCCGGCGACGGGTACTCGGCCGGCGTGGGCGAGGCCGCGGCGCCGGCCGGTGACGAGCGGCCGCGACTGCGGAGCACGCCGCCCGCCGGACGGAACGCTGAGTCGGCCGCTCCGGCGCCCGCCAGCTGACTGCGCAGCTGCAGGATACGCGCCGACGGCTGCAGAAAGGCTGCCACCCGGGCCGGCTCGTCAGCTGCGCCGTGCTGTCGGGCCGGGGACGAGCCAGCGCCGGCGGCCGACGAGCCCGCCCATACGGAGAAGGCGCCGGCCGCCGGCGCGCTGAGCCAGGCCGCACCCAGGCCGGACGTCGGGCAAATGGCGCCCGGCTGACCGGCCGGCGGAGCGGGGGATGTCGGCGGGGCGTCCTGGCCCTGTCCTCTGGCGTCAGGCCGGGCCGGCGGCGCGCGCTCCGTCGTTCCGGCCGGTGCCAAGCCTGCCAGCGGCGCCGCGGGGCCGTCGGCACGCCATCCTGGCACCAGCAGCGGGCCCAGCCTGCGCTCCAGCTCGGCGCCGGCCGCCTCCTCGTGACGTCGCGACGGCCACAGCTGCTCGCAGCTCCAGTACGGCCCGGCCACCGCCGCCGCCTCTGCCTGTGGTGCTGCCGTCAGAAATGGTCGCGATCACGGCATGTTTGAGGTCCGTGTAGCACAACAATCGGTGCATTTCCGTAACGAGCAGCCTAAAGTAAATGACAATAATCTGACCTTATGCCTCAGTCACGGATTTGTACGCCCAGAAACATCCACATTATTTCACTTGACGACAAATGCAAGGACTCGTAGCACCTGCCAGTGCTAAGAGATGCCACCGAATAGCACCTGTAGCGCAGGTGGCACACTATAACCACCTTAACAAGAAAACATTTGGTCATTCGCAACACGACCTCAGGGCAAAAACGACCCTCAAGGATCTAAATGCGCCAGGAGAGGCTCCAATTGCGGGCGATGGTGGTATAGTGGTGAGCATAGCTGCCTTCCAAGCAGTTGACCCGGGTTCGATTCCCGGCCATCGCACTCAGCGTTTTGTGTAGTGAAATTTCCGCCAAACGACTCTGAAGTCGGATAATCCACTGCAGGCACTATACATACCTTTACAGGCGTAACATGAATCATGCACAGGAAAAACCCCATTGACATTAATGATGCCCATGCACAAACGCAAAAGGTACATACAGACCAGTAACCATATATGACCATGTTTAAAATGGCAATGACATTGTTTTGTGCAGATACATGTGGTAAAAAGGTAATGTAAAGCGACATACCACACATTACAACATAAAGCATGTTACACCAAAAATGATGCAATTTAAGTACTACATGGGGCTACACAGTATGCAGAAGCAGCACAAGCTGTTGTAACCTCAACCACCTTACTGCAGGATCGTACCTTTACAAGACCAACACCCATCTTCTTCTGATAGGAGGCAGTACCGACACTTCACATGCCCGCAGGCGTCGGTGACGAGCCTGTTACCTCTTCCAGCCACCAGGCGGCGACACTGCGGACAGCCGCTACCGACTGAAATAAACACCGTGAAACACTTCAGAAACATCAAAAGTACAAACAGCTATCTTTCTGCTATGCTTCGACAAATCCCAGTACTCTTCCTCAAAATTATCCAGCTACTTACTCGCTTAAATAAAAACATAATCAAGCTAAAATTTCATGATTTAAAAGGAGTATCTCACCTTGCTTGTACTTTTCACTTACTGTTACATCAGACGCGGACACTGATCAGCATTACCAGTGTTCTCGAAATCCTTCTCAAAAGCTCAGGATATCGATTTGAGGTAGCTTACACTGCGGGAGAAATCTCATTTGACTCCCTGATCACCTCTATGACAGAAATATATATATATATATATATATATATATATATATATATATATATATATATATATATATATATATATATAAGTTGCATTGTTTTCCAATGAGCATGTTCTGTTTGCAAAACATTAATTGTGAGAAAATGCTTGTGATAAATGCTATGAAAGCTTAAAACACTTCATTTAGACAAAAAATCCAAACATGATGTCACAATCACACAAATTCAATGGAATGTTGCACATTCCATTTAATTTCCCTCCCATGGCATTTACCACAGCAGTTCTTTTCTAGGCGCACTTTGGATTTGGGAATGGGGGTATCACATGACCCATGTGACACACTGGTTTGAACTTCAATGTGCTGCTCAGTAAAAGGCCCTGTTGCCCCTGGGTAAATCACAAATGTTCTTTTCTTGCACCAATAAAGGTGCACACGATGTTGTCATGACGACGGTGGTCGTCACTGCGGGGAAGGAATACTGAGCTGCCATGAAGCGATTACGGCATAATTTGGACTAGAAAATGAGTAGAATTGATATCCTTGTCATGTATTCACAGTGCTGCAGTGACACTACTCAATGCTATTGTTAGATGTAACTAGTCATAAAGTTTCACTGGGAGTGTCAAGACTTTGAGGTAATTTAAAAAACGTCCTCTTGTGAAACCTCCGGACCAGTGACACCTATTGATAGCACTGCGTAGTGTCTCTGCAGCACTATCAAGATAAACTGAAAACAAATTCAATGATTGTTAAAAAGGTACCTGAAACATTCAGGTTGTTAAACATTCATTTGTTCACAAACATTCACAAGCATTTGTTGAAACATTCAGTTCTAAGATCCCATGTTAGTATTCCACATTAATATGGGGTTTTGAACTGAGATAGCCACCTTGAAAACCTTTGAGTGCTGTTGGCTCAATTCTGCAACTCTATCTACAACTCTGCCTTTCTCAAGACCCATGCCCATTTAGTTTCTGAGCTACATGCCTGTGAAAATGGGGGAGGGTCTTTTGGGGAGAGTACTTCAGTCACCTTGGCATTCATGACATCATAGTATCATTCAAATCATGTCACTCCATAAGCCACACAGCCATCAAAGCCAACAAATGTATAATTGCTGAGGCATTCATTCCTGGCATTTGTGAGCACCATTTCCACATCTAACAGCCATCAATCAGCTCTAAATCAATGTTGTGCAAGTAACCATGATGTAATCAAACCATGATGTGTTGAAAAGCATATTCACTAAACAGAGGGTCATGCTGTCCAGAGCAGTCTTTTTCACTTAAAAAACATAGCAATAGTTATCAGTCACCTTGTTTGATCATATCTGATGCTTGCTTCAAAATCCTCAAATGTGAAACATTGCCTTTAATTATTTTTTGTCCCAATTACTTTGCTAAACTTTTGCCACAGCACTACCCTTCTTGCCTTCTTGGTACTGCAGTGTAGTTCTGAGTCCATGACAATGTGGATGTTGTGACTGCCCTCAATATGACATGGGAGAATCTGCTCTGGACAGTCATCATCTGCTATTGACTAGAGGTACTGTATTTGAGCTGATTTAACCAGCTCAATGCAGGCTGATAGGCTTCAAAGAAACACCTCTACTTGCATGGATCATGTTGGTACAAACAAACATTTGTAAATGGCGGTGGGCAGGAGGTGAGGGACAAACCAAAAAGCCTGTTCGTTGAAAATTGAGTTAGTGCACACTACAGACCATGTAACACTGTTTTGCAATGAGAAAGCACATTTCAAAAATGTCACTGTGCTTAATATGACAGTGGACAAATAAAAACCATGCCATAATGCATCAATGAATTTGCATCACAACAGCCTAGTGTTTGCATACCTGTTCCCCCAAACTGTGTCTTAAGCTTTCCCAACATTTATAACACAGCCATTTTATAATTTAGTTTATTACAAAATTTACAGATAACAGAACACACATGTTGATAAAAGCAAGGCAAGCAAAAAGTATTTATGTCATAGTGGTGAGCAGGGAGCCTGACAAAATCTGACTGTATTGGCCACTGAGCAGCTACCTCAAGTCCAAATTCTAAGTTTTTCAGATGGACTTCTAAAAACCTGCCATAATCAATCCAATCAGATGAATCTAACTTGGATGCAAGAGAAAAGCACAAGGTTCAAATAATCTCTCTTTAAGATATGCACACAGTTGTACACAACATGGTCCATGGTTCACTTACCATTTTGAGCCATTCTGTCATCATGCGGAGTGGACACTGAACGCTTGCTTTTTAAGATGACACATTGGGGGGGGGGGGGCCGGCAACTCTGGAAATAAATTAGAATGTTATACAAAGCACAGTTCTACAGCAAATGATTTAACACACAACTTTTGCCCTCAGCAACTGCAGCTGAATTAAAAATTTGGATGTTTTTAGGAGATCACATGACAAGCTTTTTTTGATGGGGCATACCTTACACAAAACCCAGCAAATTAGGACAGCAAGAAAAGTGAGCTCCAGCTAAGGATAGCCTCTGACTTTTGTTAACTTCAAATGACAACACCAATTTTTTAAGAAATGCTTCAATGTGTGATGTGAATATCAGACATGCATGTGACAAATAAATGGCAACGTATAACAGGCGATGGTGTGTTAACTTAAGGCACTGCAAGCAAATGTTCGGTAAACTTCGTCCACGTCATATCATGCAAAGCCGCTCGATGTCATAAACTTAACCCCCAACCTGAAAGGAGCGGGGCAGGGTCGATGCGACCCTAAGATTTGGTAACGCCTCAGTAAGCCTCACACTCAGCAAAACGGTCCCTTTCACCTGAATCTAGCGGGCCACCTATACAATATTGTTATAAACATATGCGCCGGTCATTTATCAAATTGTCAAACACCTTCATACACTTCTCTGCCCTATGTCATGTCAATAAATCGCATTCCCCTCACGTTCGTCACTCACACAATTTACACGACCGGGCGCAGGAATCAGCGGTGAAGTTGTCAGCTGATTGTAGTGAAGTTCGCTTACACTTACAGCTGATTGTATGGTGACGTCACAAAGCCACAAAATCACTGTCAACCGTGGTAGGTCGCGTTTGTAAGTTCCGCAAATAAGTGATCAGATCCTGGCGCTTTCCATCACGTGGTCCCCGCCAGAAGGACGGCAAATAATGAATAAAATTTGTATGGTATAGAAATACGCTCTTGCCCCTTTTTGCATGATCTATGAGATGGGTATGAAATGCGGCCGGATGGCAACCAGCGTGACCCGATAGGACCAGGCCAGCATATACACAGTGTCAGATGGGATTCGACGGAAAAGACCAAGCCAGGAAAACTGGGCGTACAAAACAAGAAGGCTGGATAAAAAAGACGAGACCGGCGGGCCGCACAGATTGAGATAGGACCAGACGGGACAAGGCATAACTAGACGGGATGAGACGGGATCCGAGGGAACCGTACATGACAGAAAGGAGCGTGACGAGACGGAACATACAGAATGAAACCAGGCGGAACCGGATAGAGCGTGACGGGGCCAGCCGGAACAGAGCAGGATAAGGTTAGATGTTTATGGAACGGACCGGACAGGAACGAATGGGACCGGACCAAACCGGACTAGACAAAACGACAAGGCGTAATCAAACTAGGCGCGCGGCCAGAGCATTGGCAGTGGGGGGGGGGGGGGGGGGCACAGGGTTGACAAAAGGCCTTCCCATAATGAAAAGCCACCTCCTCTCCAAAACCACGGGATATCCCATTTGTTTATGATTGCATACGGCCGAAATCGAGGAAAGCTCTGTCTCAGCGGTCGCCAATCGGTACAAGACACTCTCTGACATTTGAGTCCACGGGCCTACGAGCGGTAACTCCTAAGTCATTCGAGCCCTTTAGCTTTCCAATCGGGCCCTTGATCTTTGGTTCCGAGGGCCCTTCGGCCCTTCTTCGGGCCCCCTCAAGCACCGCTCCTAGTAGACTCGGGGCCGCCCGCCGCCTTATGACCCCCTGTTAGGCACTGTGGGCCCTGACCGACGCAGGGGCGTTAACCATTGTTTCAGGGATCCAGACTAATGTAGTTCGTGGCCCGGCCTTGCTCCTGCTCGGGGATTGGATCTCAGGGTCTAGACTGACGGGGCGAACTGTTCGGTGCTCGCGACTCTGGCCAACCGGGACATCCGCATCGTCTCAGGGGGTCCCCAAGGGTCACATGGAACACTGCCCTCGGTCGGTTCGGCACTCCTTGCAAACACAGGACCCTCTGTTGGGCATTCCGGACCCCTGACAGATGCCGAGACCACGACCAGTGTAAATCACTGGCCCCGGCCTTGTAGCTGATTGGGAAGTGGGCCCTCAAGCCCATGCCAACACAGGGCTGACTTGCAGGACTGGTGGTGCCTGACCGACAAATAGGCCCACATCAACTCAGGGATTCCCCGATGAGCACAAAGCGCTTTCCGACTACCATGTAAGGACCCGTTCCCGCAGGCTGAAGCACCTGAATAAAACCCGACCAGCCTTTCGTGCCTTTAAGACCTCCAATGGGGCCCTTGATCGTCGGTCCCGATGGCGCCTCCAGACTCTTCTGGCCTCCTCGAATACTACCTCTGGCCGACTCGGGCCCCTTGCCAACGCAGGACTCCCTGATAGGCGCTGCATTGCCCTGGCAGCCGCTGGGGCCCGACCAATGACAGAACTGGACCGGACCAGACAGAATCAGATATGACGTCATGAGCAGAGGCGGAAACTGGCGAAACAGACCAAAATAAGGAGAACCGGGCAGGATGAGACCAGACGGGACCGGATGGACCCGGAAGAGACCTGACCAGACCGTTTGGGACAAGACGGGACAGACGGAACTTGCCGACGGAATGCCCCTGTTCGGCATTTCGGCCCCTGACCAACACATGACCGCTCTCGTTTTCAGGTGACTCAAACAATACAAATCGTGAGCCCGGCCTTGTTCCTCCTCGGGAAATGACCTCCTGGGCTGAGACCGACACGGAGCTAATTGTTGGGTGTCGGTGGTCTCCGGCCAAACTAGAGGCCCACATTGTCCCGGAAGATCTCAATCGATATAAGGGCCCATCTGACTGACATTTGAAGCCATGGCCCTGCGAACTGGGATCCTGAATGTGACCTACAGCCAGCTCTTCGCGGCCTTTAACCTTCCAGCCAGGCCCTTGATCGTCAGTTTCGAGGAGTATTTTGGGCCTTTCGTTGCACCCTTCGACCACTGTCCTGGTCGACATGGGATGCCTCGCCAATACGGGGCCCTGTGGACTCCCGGCCAACCCGGGGCCCTCACTGGCTCAGGAGTTCAACCAATGTAAATCACGGGTCCCGGCCTTGCGCTTGCTTAGGAAATTGTCCACAGGTCCAGCCCGACACGAGGCTAGCTGTTAGGTACTGGTGCTGCCCAATCAACATAGATGACCTTAATGACTCAGGGGCTCCCAGTCGACGAAAATGGTCCTCTGGCTGCCATTAAGGGTCTGGCATCGTAATTCAGGCCGAGAGGAGCGGCACGTGCCCCTGTGACCTTCCTGCATGCACCGTTGCCCAGGCAGCATTGTAAGGGGTCTTCGAGCGGATGTGAGGAAATTAATAGTAACGTGGAAGGTTTCTCACAAGTCAGATTAACCCGGCAAGAAAACATGCAGGGCCCTAGCAGGAGAGCCCTCTGGACAGCGTAGTGAGTCTTAATATTTGCCCAAATGTGTTACGTTTTGTGCTAAAGCTGCTTCCGTCTGCCGGCTGTGGGCCCCTTCGCAACCTATTAGCCCCTTGGGGATACACGAAAAACTGCCAAACTGTTTACAGTTTCGTACGGGACTAAACGTCTAGTGGACGATTCATAGCCAGGAGTCAACAGTGCGTAACAGGGGGCCCTGTGCGAACAAGGGGACCGAGTCGACCAGGGCAGTGTTCGAGGGGTCCTAAGAGAGGCCCAACACACTCCTTGGGACTGACGATCAAAGGCGTGATTGGAAGGCTGAAGGGCCCGAAGAGCTGGCTGTAGGTCACGTTCAGATCCCAGTCTGCGGGACCGTGACCTCAGATGTCAGTCGGATGAACCCTCGCATCGATTGAGATCCTCTGAGACAGTGCGGGCCTCTAGTTTGGCCAGAGACCACCAACCCCCAACAGTTAGCTCCGTGTTGGTCTAAGCCCAGGGGGTCCATTTCCAGAGGAGAGACAAGACGGAAAACGGGACGGGTCATGTGTTGGTCATGGGCCCGCAGTGCCGAAGAAGGGGCCTTCCATCGCCAAGTCCTGTTTGGTCCCGTCTTGTCCTGTACGGTCCGGTCAGGTCTCTTCCGGGTCCATTCGGTCCCGTCTGGTCTCGTCCTACCCGGTTATTCCTTATTTGGCCTGTTTTTAGCTGGTTCCGTCTCCATTCATAACGTCATATCCGGTTCTATCTGATCCGGTTCGGTTCTGTCGAGGTCTACATGACACTATTCTGGTGCATCCGATTCCTTTCGGTCACTTAAGATGCTGTTCAATCCTGTCTGATCCCGCCCGGTCGTGTTATCCGGTCCGGTTTGCTCCGGGCCCATTCGTACCTGTCCAGTCCGTTTCAGTAACACCTAATCTTATTCCATTTGGTTCCGTTTGGCCCCATCACGTTCCATCCGGTTTCGTCTGGTCCCGTTCTGTATGTTTCGTCTCGTCAGGCTCCTTTCAGTTATATATGGTTCCCTCGGATCCCGTCTAATCCCGTCTGGTTTTGCCTTTCCCGTCGGGTCCCGTCTGGTCCTGTCTTCAGGCTAGCCTAGTCCTATCAGGCATGGGTGTCGATGTCTCAAAATGATTGTGGTGGGGATGGGGTGGGGTGCAGAGTCGTGGGAGTCGCCATAAGGAGACAGATACGAAAAACTTTGCAGTTTGATTTACCGATGGCGACGATACATTATTCAAATATATATATATATATATATATATATATATATATATATATATATATATATATATACATATATAATCTACACTTAAATTATTATTAAAGCTGATGTGCATGGTTACAGCAATCACAAGTGAAAGCCTGGCAATTTGCATAATCTTCTTATAAATGCATCTGAGTTGCATATCTGGATGCTTGCAGTTGCAACGATAAAGCTCATATTGTGAAAATCAATATCTGGGCATAATTTACGATGATATGCTTTGGTAACTTGTGGTGCATTTATTGTCATATTTACGAGAATAATACATCCCCCATATATGTGACTATCGCAATCCAAGATTAAAGGTGTACAATAAAAATTCAAAGTTAGTTACAATATCAACATTTCATAATCAGATCCAAAAATTGCATCGACACAACATAGGAATTTCATTCAACGTAAAACAAAACGTAAGCACTCCTCCATGCATCACTTCAGAGCATGCAGTTATCAGCCTTTCCCCAACTACGTTTAGGCAGATAACCTATTGAGAATACCTGCGGGGCACTGTCCTGAGCTGTTGTGACTCTAAGGGGAAAGCCACGCTTTCCCGCTCCATTTCGAATGTGTGGTAAATGAAGCTCGCGTCAGTGCGATAACATGTGCAACACAGGTTAGTCTTGATTAACAGCGCAACTAGTTGAGTTGGCTCCTCAGTGGCCAAGAGATTACATTTTTGTACGCTTACTCTATGCTTATCAATGATCTCTCTCACGCAGGGACGCGGCCAGTCTTGGCAATGTGGGGCAGGGACACATGGGTGACAAAGGAACCCTCCTTGTAAAAGAAGGCCTCCCAAAATACCATCGCATTGGTTCGCTTGATTGTGAGCGTACGATTTTCTTCGTTGTATCTCAGTATTTTTATTTAACTGAAACGAAAGCCCAAAGCCACCAAAGGATACAATTCTGCTTATATTTTGATATCTGTGAACTGAAGGATCGAGGCGCTAAGTAATAATATGGAGCAAATGAACGAAGCTCCGCTTGCAATGCTACGGCAAGCAGTTTTTTTGTCCACCGTAGCCAGTGGCTGTGCTGAATTTTTCTGGGTTGTAGAGAGCTATGTCAACGTAGGTGATAGTAAACGTGGCCTGTAGATGGAAGTGGGATCATGAATTTGTATCGACATTTACAACCCATGGTCATCTGGGAATGTTCAATCTTTGTTTAGAATCGGGAAATGAATAATTGTATAGCAGTTTTGACCTTGAGCACTCACATGTCTCGGAACAAACCCCGACGCCCGACGCCGCAGTCTCCGTAGGCCGCGCGGCGTTGGACCGCGTCTAGCATTAGACGGCCAACAACGGCAGACAAATGCAGTGATGTTTTGGAAAGAGCTATCTTTAAACGACTTATGATGTCGATTTGTACGCTTTGAAGGTACCCCAAAAGCGGGTTTCGCCAGCGCACTTTTGAGAGCTGCAAGAGAAACGGGTTAACGAAACGAAGCGGATCAGCACTGCATCGCGAACCGGTATAGGACTCTGTTGGTGGAACTAGACAAGAAAGGATAGAATCTTTAGTTGGGTGCGTCTGTCGCTGTCGAAAGGGCGATACCGAAAATGTGATTAAAATACGAACCCTGCTTAATTTCTGAACGGCTTAAAATGATCTTGAAAACAACTTTCGTGGAGATTATTTCATGACGGCTGTTCTCACGCGCCAGGCGTCCGCTACCCGGTGTTCACTGCAGCAGCCAACGCCATTTGGGTCGATGGACACTGCATCCCCGGCCATCGGTATCCTTGTTCCTAAGATTGCGAGCACGCAGACTCAAAACTTTGTTGTGTTATTTGTTATACAAGCTGGTTCTGAACAAGGATGGACGCACTCGTTTGTGTTGGCCTTTTTCATTGTTTACTTGATTTTGATGAACCCTATTGGGCACTACGAAAACCCCTTACCTTTTCCGGGCAAAGGGTCCAGTGGAAAGAGCATTGGAAGGGGCACATTCTACGTCCGGTCCAGGACTAGGGGAACTTTTCGTTACAGAGCGTGGTGCCTGCCGGCTGTAATGTCGTTGGTAAAGGGGCAATGTCCCCTGGTCGATACGCAAGCCCTTAGTGGGACCAATCATACATTGGTCGTCTGCCTAACGCCGGAGGGCCTCTGACCCGGGCAGTTGGAACCCGAATCGGCACAAGAGCCCTCAGTGACGCAACAAGACACCTTATCGCCGCAGGTGATCAAATAATTGGCACAAAGACTCCAATTCGACGGAACTTGGCTGGAATGGAGTGGAGGGCCTCGGTTCGCTCGGGGCCCTGACTGACACAGGGCCTATCAATTGTCTTATCGGATACTCTAGTCATATGCTGTCATATCTCCCTTTATTGCCAGAGAGCCCCGACCAACGCAAAAGGTGCTCTGGCATTCGGGGTCCCGTCCTTGACCCAGTTCAGCATAAGTTCCCCTGGCGGACCCAGGGCGTCCTGCCGACAGAGTCAACCATCTGTCATGCACTGTGGGTCGCTGAGCGACAAATGAATCCTCATTGTTTCAGGGTCCCAAACTTCTGACCAATGCTAATCGCGGATCCCGACCCTGTCCCTGTTTGGGAAATGGGTTCAGGGCTCAGACCGACACGGAGCCGATTGTTCGGTGTTAGTAATCTTTGGCCGAAATGGAGGCCCTCAGTGTTCCAGAGGTCCTCAATCGGTGCAAGAAGCCATCTGACTGACATTTGAGGGCCCGTTCCTGCTGGCCGGAGTCCTTAATATGACCTACAGTACTTGACCCTTCGTGCCCTCCAATTAAGCATTTGATCGTCGGTCCCAAGAGGCCCTTAGGGCTCCTCTGCAGGTCCCTTGAACACTGTTCAGGCCGAGTCTGTGTCCCTTGCAAATACGAGACCCCTGTTGGGCGGTGTGGTGCCCTGACCAACAAAGGGGCTCTCATTGACTCAGGAGCCCCGACTAATAAAAATCGCGTGCTCTCGTCTTGGCTCTGTTGGGAAATGGACTCTTGGTCCCAGACTTGGCGCCAGTGTCATCTGGCGGCGAGTCGGTCGTGTGTCACAGTCGTTAAGCTTCCACCACAGGGGCGTGTTTCGCAAATTAGGATTGAGGGAGGGAGAAGGGCTGAACGGGGAAAACCTAGCCCTAAAAACATTTAAAATCACTGTCTCCTGCTCTTATACGTTTTCCAACTCTTTCCCGGCGGAAGTTGTTATTGTTGGGCGACGTAGTCATTTTGATTGGCATCTATCGTCAAAATTAGGTTTCGGAACTTGACGTTTATTGCTGCATGCTGCTGCCAACGTTGTAGGACGGGTGGCTGGGAACGTTGTAGGACGGTTGTAGGATGGCTTCGGGGAAAAAGAGCGTTAACTGATGTACGCGACTATTAAAGACTGCTATATACTATTATACACCATTACATTGACTATGACTATGTGACTATTATATACTAGGTTCATGGCTATTATGACTATTATGCTACCTACTATGACTTTTATATACTATTGCTGCCACTCAAACCTCCGGCTGGTATTCACCAGATGGGACGCAGGTAACAGCGCAATACTTATGTTCGGCACGCCTGACACGGCTAGTGCTGTATTGGTTGTCATTGTCGGATGGTTACCGCTATCGGTTTAGGCAGCTGGTGTCCACGTGGAAGTGAACGCCTGCACATTTCAAGGGCTCTTCCAACCGTAGATAGCTTTTCAAGTTGGTCACGTTTTCTGACGCTAATATTGCACGGGTTTGTTTTTAATTTTCAATAAAACTTCTGACACCGTGGCAAAATAATGCAACTCGTTGCAGCCTGCAGAGGCTAAAACATTGCTAAATGATAGCAAAACACTCAGACAATAGCACACAACTAGGCCAGTCAATGATACGTATGAATTTCGTGATCAAAATCATGCAGCACGCAAGAACAGAAGATAGGACTCAAGTAAACAGAGTACGAACGTAAAGCTTTTTAAGTGTGAGTAGCCCAGACAGCTGCACTCAATTGAACATGACAACTTAGTTTGCACTTTTTTTGTTTCTTTTCCGTGCGAAGCGATCAGTAAAAGCCGTCTTTAAAATTAATATAATTCTGAGCCACCATTTTTAACACGCCCTAACGCGTGGGGGGGGGGGCAAATTGACCCCCGCAAAGGCATTTCATAATGGTTTTCGAACAGCGCGGTGTAGCCGCGCTAAATTTCGCATGACTGTAAACAATTGATTAGCGGATCGTTTGGCGAAAACTTCTTAGATGTACCTTGTAAGGCGCTGACCTATGGCAGATCAAAGTCAGGCCATGATTTCAGCGAATCCAGTTTCTAGGGAATCGTTCAATCTGATGCAACAACGAAGTGTTAGACGAAACCATACATCTCTGAAACACTTTCTCAGACAACACAACAATTGAATGAGCAAATTGCGTTGACCTAAGGTCAAGTGTGAAGGTCAGACCAAGGTCAAAACAAGCCCGTTTTATTACTCTAGGGCTTGCTGTATGCGATAGCTTCTGGTGCTCATTTCAAATTTATTGATAGCAGGAACCACACTCTACATCTTCCACGGACTTCTTAGAGGTCAGAATAGGACACTGACCTGAAATGACCCAGGTTAACATTGGGTTTTTATGGGCATACTGCCTAGCGTAATCTTTGTCGCTTATTTAAACGCAAAACTCAGAGCAGTCTTATATGATTTTGGCCACCATGACCGTCAAAAGGTCAAGCAAGGTCACTGATCTTAAATGAGAATGTGACCTTTTGCTTAGAACCTGTTATTTAGGTTCTGGGGGCACTTTGGAGACCAGCCTGGAATCTGACCTTCCTTGACCTTATTTGACACGAAGGCTAGGAATCTCAGACTTTGACCTAAGTGAGTTCACGCACAGGTCAACATACCCTGTGAATTGGGTGCCTCTAGCCCTCATAGTTTTCAAGATCTCAGAGAGGTCAAATTGACCCCCCACACCTGGGGAGGGGTATCCAGCCGGTCAACCGGGCATGTGTTAATGCCCTGCTAGTACTTAGGCTACAGAAGTTTAGCGGAGACCAGGCTCACCGCTGAGGAAGGGGGTAAATTGGACATGGGAGGGGGAGGGGGGGCAGTGGCTTACCCTAAAAGATACAAATCGACACCCGTGCTATCGGGTCACGCTCGTTGCCATCCTGCCTCATTTCATCTTCATCTCAGAGATCATGCAGTAAGCCATGAACCTATTCTCACAGCACATAACTTTCAGTCATCATTTGCCGTCCTACTAGTAGTGACCGTCATATGACGGGAAGCGCCCAGGCCCCATCAATGACTTGCCGTGCTTAGCTGCAAATGCTATCGCCAGGTTGACAGCGATTGTGGCTTTGTGACGTCACCATACAATCAGCTGGAAGTGTTAGTGGTCACTCTGGTTGTCCAATTAATTTTGCCCCGAAGACTATTTGGTAGCTTTGCAGCAGATTTTATCCACCAGTGGCGTTTCAATATCTGCAGGAATAAACACGCATCAATCCTTAAGTCTTGGCCGGGTCGCTTTTCGTGCGTACGACGTTTTCAACTTGCGTTCCTGCGTTGCGTTACAACGAGATAAGGTGTCATTGTCAACCATTTTATGAGTCCGCCGGCTGACGTCTGGGAGTGAGGAACATACTGTGTGAGGGGTAGGTATGTTGCTGAGATTCCAGTACTGCGCTGGGTCTTACCCGTTAGTAAATTGCAAACCTTTACAAGACAGATTTACGAGTCAAATAGCTTTCAGTGTTGTTTTTTTTTGGTGATGACAGCAGATATTTTCAAAATGATGCCATTTTTCATGAGCAGCCATACTCTTTACAGCCATATTGCATACTATTTGCAATTTTTGTATGAGCAGTATGCTTCCTCATGCCATTTCAGAAGATACACAACAATGATACACAGTTAATATTTATTTTCTGGCCATCCAGGGTGCCTTTTGTACTTATACATGATTCACTTGGGGAATTATCAACATTTTGACCTATTTCATAGCTACATTCTGTATGAACTGGCCTTTAGACAATTTATGATAAGATTTATATGATATGATATATTATGATTTAGACAAATTATGATAATAATGACAGGTATCTGATGCATAACAGTGGCAGCACATTACTGGTGCATGGAGGTCATTCATACAAATCAAGTCAGCATTTGTGTTTCACAGCAGTTTCAACTTTTGCATACTGAGCTTTAACTGGTGAATGCAGCAGCTTGATATGCTGTGTTAATATGGTAGAAATACAATAGCAATTTCAATACCACACTGCATTAATGGCACAGCCACAGGTGGTAAGGGGGTGAGAAATGACAAGTATGGCAATAAGTAGGAGTAGAAGTAGGTGTAGAGGTGGGAATATGGGTAGGTTCAGGGTTGGGTTAAGTTTAGAATTAGGATTAGGGTTCAGTTAAGTTAATCAGAAACTGGCATGTGGGTGTAACTTGGGTTGGACAGCTTGAAAGCATATCTATAATGCAAAATGATATATTTCCACCATACTAGGCTATTGAATTATTTTGTCATATTGACCAAGTGACCATCAGTACACAAAAAGTCCATGAAAAGGAAATGCCAGCCATGATTTGTCAGTATCATGCTATCAGTGATATAGATAGACATCTGCTCTAGTGCTGGTAATCTTTCTATTTTGGAGGCAAGATTATAACTGATGGGCAATATGTCCCCTTTTATGATAAATTATTATGCTTTCTAGCTTGAAAGGGGTAATTTATGTGCAACCTGTTTTCATAAAGTTGGTACAAATATCCACCTTGACCAAATGGTTAAATGCTGTTACAAAAGCAGATGTGTACTATAGATCTGTGCAACTGCATTGAATGCACTAAAAAATAGACAGTAAATGTGAAAATAAATAATACCACCAACTACATGCTTGCACAACATTCCACCCTGCTTATATTGGGTATTTGCTGGTTGATTTTGGATAGTGGTGTTCTGTATTGTGTGTTTTATTGTTTGATGCTTTGATACACAACTTTTCTTATTAAATCCAGGAAGCTTCCACAGCTTTCCTCAGCATTTACACATGTTTGTGTACAGTGGGCATGCTTTTGTTCCATGACTGGTGTCAGGATTAGACCTATCAAATACTATCATATATATATACCAAATCAGGTTGAAGGTACATTGTTGCCAAGGGCATGTGTTCATTTAAAACTGTGGGTCTCCTAATAATCATGGGTCTGAGTCCCTTATTCATGCTTCAGCTGATTATGTCACTGATAGAATGAACGTGTGTAGACATGAGTGTCAAGGTGGCCTGGGACCTACAAAAACTACTTCTAGATTTATCTGTATAGGTAAAGCATGGCTTAAGATCCTACTGAATATATCATATTTGTCATAAAAATATAGCTGGTACCTCTGCATGATTAAGCTCAAATTTGCAATTGTAAATTTTTGAGTGCAGGTATTCGTGGGGTTAATTGCAGTAAAACTGCATGCAAGCTGCATACAGCTATCTTTGAAGGAAATGATGGAAACCCAAAGGGTTTGCTACATGGTGGACAGGGAAACCTTTGTGAATCATATAGGATGATGGCCTAATTACCATATTGTATAGTCTGTATCCCTAGAAAGCATTGGAGTGTTATTGGAACCTTCTAGTTATGGTCTTTTTCAGACTATTGACTCAAGCCTCCAGTGAGTTCTTCTCCCCATCTTGTCACAAAACACCAGTAGTACCCCACAGAAGCCATGGAGGGTAGCACTGAAGAGGACTCACAACCGAAAGGTTCACAAGCATCACATGGTCTTTTCCAAGCCCCACCCATGATATGGCACACGGGCCACCAGCCTTAAGGATAGCGGGCCACCAGCGTAAGGGAAAAATGTTGTCTGATGCCAGCAGGTGTCATGTCAATGTGTGTTCAACTTACTCTGAACCACAAATGGAGGAGATGAAACATTTTTGTTGTTACCAAAAAGCTGTAACAAATTCATTTTGCCACTGTGTGTATTCTTGATTATTTCCATGCAATCAATTGAGCTTGAAGGGTCACTTTGGGAAGAGGAGCAGTGGTGGTGTTGCAGTCTTGTGCTAGGAACATCCAAACTGCAGCATGTCCCCCATCTCCAGAGCCATTGCAGCATGTGAGTCATTGTGCATGTCACTGAGTGGCAGTAGGCAGCTTTCGGCCACCGTGGACGCTGTCTATCGTCTTCCGTCTCACCTGACGTCGGGCGGCCTTGACGAGATACATGATCAGCTGAGAGCAACTGCTGCCATCAGGGGACATTTTTTTATCTCGGTGATATTAACATTGGCTTAATGCGTCTCAACAACCCATCTGCGCATGGCTGCATGCCCATTTTAAATGGTCTGAGTCTTGTGCAGCTTATTCACACACTGATCCATTTGGAACCGGCCGCTACTCTCCTGGACCACGTCGTTACCAGCATGCCGAAACTGGAGGACCCCGCTCTTGTGCTGCCGGTGGCGATTGCAGACCATCTCACCACCAGCGTTCGTGCCCCGTTCAGGCGGCAGCATTTGCCTCCTGTTTTTTTTCGTATTCGCTCCTGTTGCAAAGTCTGCTGGGACGTGCTCAGCCTGCATTTGCCGCAGGCACACTGGGACCCGTTGTGCCGGGCCGTGGGCGTGGCGGGGAAGCTGGAGGAGTTCATGTGCGCCGGGTCAGGCGCCATGGATGCGCACTGTCCTCTGAAAACAGTGACACCCCGCCGTCCACGCTGTCCCTGGATTGGGGATAATCCCGGTCTGCTGTGTGTGATGCGGAAGGGCGACCACGCTTACCGGTCATGGCGCAGGTACGATACGGAGACCGACCGCATTGAATATCGGCGTCTGTTAAACCGGGCTAAGGGCTGCTGCGCTCAGGCCAAGCGCGACTTTCTATGCGCTAGTATGTTATCCGACCGGGCTAGTTTCTGGCGGAGTGTCCGTGAGTTTGCGCTTGGACCCGCCAGGGGAAGGTGGCGCGGAGGAGGTAAGTCTTCTGACATGGCCGACAATTTTAACCGTCATTTTGCCTCAGTTGGTCCAAAAATCGCGGCAGAGCTGTTGGCGAGCAGCCGTGGGCCCCGTCTCTCCCTCAGAGGCCACCGTGCGTAGCCGCAGCTGGGCTGGTACTACGTCCTACGGCCCTACCCGAGCTTTCAAAGGCTATGAGTGAGTTGAGAGATGGCTATGAGAGAGTCTTCATCTAGAGCTGTGGTTGTCGATGGCGTGCCTGCTTGCGGTAAAAAACTGTTTGGCTCTAATAGGTACCCACTCGCTTCATGTAGTCAATTCTTCCATTGTCACGCGCGTTTTCCTGTGCGGGGAATTAAGCTTCAGTTCATTCCCTCCACAAGTCTGGTACACACGACGTTGCCGGCAATTTTTGGCCCAAATCAATTTTAGCTGTGTTGTCGAAAACATACATATGTTGTCGAGAGGTTGTCCGTCAGTAGTTGTTGTCTCATCTTGATGCCCACAGCCTCTTGGCCCCTTCACAGTATGCGTGTAGGCCGTGCCACTCAACGGAGGACCCTGTGGTTGACGCCGTGGAGTGGATTACGCGTCGGATCGACTCTGGACATGTCGCCGCCGTCACCTCCGTAGACCTAAGTCGAGTTTTCGACAGCGTGAACCGCGGCGTCCTCCTGCCGAAGCTGCAGTGGCACGGCATCGATCCACGATAGTTTAAAAGTTGTCTTAATGAATGGCGGCAGGCGGTGAGAGGTGTTCACCATTCCTTCCCTTGTCCCACGGTGTCCATCAGGAGCCCTTGGTAGGCCCAATCATCTTCAGCGTCTGCATCAATGATCTTTCATCCCACCTGCCTCGCGGGCGTCTTATTTCCCGCGCTGACGATACCCAGCTCCCCGACTCCGCCCACCCCGACCACTTGTCGACCCAAAAATTGTGTCAGTAAGAAACCATCCTGGCCCTTCAATTCTACTTTACTGCCAGTTCCCTGTGGATGAACCCCACCAAGACTACCCGTTTTGTAACTGGCACGCCCCAAGCCATAAAAACATCATCCTTCCATCTTAACACCTCCAACTTAAGATTAGCCCCCTCGCTGTCTGTGAAGATGTCGAGAATGACTATCGATCGTACCCTTCCCCGGGAGTGGCTCCTACCCAAAGTAGTTTAAAGTGCAACTCGATCTTGTTTTGTCTGTACAAAGTTTGTCATCTCACACCCGAAGCTCGCATACTCATCCAGACCCTTGTTTCCCCCAACATCACGCCTCTGCCTCTGCCTCTCAGTCTGGGGCGGAGCTGCCGCTTGCCATCCCGGCCGGGTGCAGAAAATAATGAATTTCGTGGCCAGGATCGTCGAGGGGGGTGGGGTCGAGATAATATTTCACCGGTCGTCAGGTCGCTGAGCTGGCGCGGAATCAGTGACCTCGTTACGCTCCGCGACCACATTGGCGTTTTCAGAGCTCTAAATTTCCCTCGTGGCCGGGTGGCGGTCCTGGAACCACCTGCCGCCGATCATTATGACATCCCGAAGAGGGGTGCCGGTATTGTCGTGGTTAACGCGTCTGCGTTAACCATTACGCGTCTGGGGAATCAGAGGTACGGGGTTCGATTCCCCGTGGTGCCCGTCCTTCCTGCCAGGGTGAGAGGCAGGTGACGCCATATAGCCTCAGCAGCTGAGAGCGTCGTAAAGCCCCAATGACACACACACACACACACACACACACACACACACACACACACACACACACACACACACGCACACGCACACGCACACGCACACGCACACGCACACGCACACGCACACGCACACGCACACGCACACGCACACGCACACGCACACGCACACGCACACGCACACGCACACGCACACGCACACGCACACGCACACGCACACGCACACGCACACACACACACACACACACACACACACACATCCCGAAGCCGTGCTGGGCTCAGATCTAAACTTGATCATTGTGAAGAAGAGGGGTTTGTGTGACTTTGTAGGCCTTTCTCATCCTCTTGATGTGTCATCATAGTCGCCCCATCTTCTTTGTGTCGCGCAACTTGTAACCCATTGTCTAGAATCAAACATTAAGCCATGCATACCAAACGATTCGTAGAAAATTATGACTTGACTTTGCTGGAGGGAGCCAGTCTCTGTAACATTTGCAGAGTTTAAAGCCCACCATCACATCGCTATTCTGTATTGTGCATAACATAAGCATAGGCCTGTTTATATTGTGTAACATCCTGTGCATTGTTATGGTGGTATTGGGTGCAGCAGTCCGCAACATTGACACGCAGCTGCCTCAGCAGTATCACGTACTTCAGCATTCAGACCGCTCTCATCTAATGCTGGCCACCATTGTGCCACAGATCGGGGTGGAGCGGTGCCCACAGCCATGGCCAGCGAGCTGGGCCAGCTGCCGGTGACGCTGGCCAACGTCCGTGAAGCGATCCGCCAGCTGTATGGCTCAGCGAACCCGGAGGCCATGCAGGCGGCCAGCCGCTGGCTGACGGACGCCAAGGTGTCGCCACAGGCTTGGGACTTCGCCTGGGAGCTGCTCACGTCTGACAAGGTCAGTGTTGCGCCCTGCGGTCTGGGAGCTGCTCACGCCTGACGAGGTCAGTGTTACGCCCGGCAGTCTGGGAGCTGCTCACGTCTGACGAGGTCAGTGTTGCGCCCTGCGGTCTGGGAGCTGCTCACGCCTGACAAGGCCAGTGTTGCACCAGGCAGTCTGGGAGCTGCTCATGTCTGACAAGGTCAGTGTTGCGCCCGGCAGCCTGGGAGCTGCTCACGTCTGACAAGGTCAGTGTTGCGCCCGGCAGTCTGGGAGCTGCTCACGTCTGACAAGGTCAGTGTTGCGTCCGGCAGTCTGGGAGCTGCTCACGTCTGACAAGGTCAGTGTTGCGCCCGGCAGTCTGGGAGCTGCTCACGTCTGACAAGGTCAGTGTTGCGCCCTGCGGTCTGGGAGCTGCTCACGCCTGACAAGGCCAATGTTGCACCAGGCAGTCTGGGAGCTGCTCACGTCTGACAAGGTCAGTGTTGCGCCCTGCGGTCTGGGAGCTGCTGACGTCTGACAAGGTCAGTGTTGCGCCCTGCAGTCTGGGAGCTGCTCACGTCTGACAAGGTCAGTGTTGCGCCCTGCAGCCTGGGAGCTGCTCACGTCTGATAAGGTCGGGGTTGCACCAGGCAGCTCCCCTGCCATACCGGAGCGGAGACCGCGCTAGTCTGGCCACACCGGAGCGGAGACCGCGCTAGTCTGGCCACACCGGAGCGGAGACCGCACCAGTCGGCTATCGCCATACGCACTACTGGTGGCGTCGCACGCTGGGCTGCTGTCTTCTGTCATGGCCAGGGAAGCTGCAAAATTTGCGGGTGTGAGCGCTGAATTTTTCAGGAAAACTAAGGTTTCAGCTCTTACGCTTAATGTTTAAGCCTTCATTTTGTGCATGGCGTGTTAAGCTGTCGTGAGCGTATGTTCTAAGTCTGCTCCTCAAATTTCAAGTAAGCTAGTGACGTGGCCGTGTGGCCTATCTGTAGGCAGACCTACCCAAAATTACCGTTTCCTGTCATCATTATAAGACATTGCACATGTACATTGCCCATATATTTTTGAGATCTCCACGCGATGGGTTTCGTCACCCCCCCCCCCCCCCTCATTACGATGATAACTACATAAGGACACGCGACGCACACATTCAAACATTTACCACATGTGATACTCAGCACTGGCGCCGGCCTTTCCGTCCGTCCTGACCGTGGCCAGGTATTGCGCTGAGGAACATGCCTTGACTAGTGAACAGGCCATGCCACGCAAGGCGAAGCAGCAATCAATGCATTTCGTCGCACTGCGGGTGTCTGAGCAGTCTCGTGAATGGCCAAACCAAACTAGACCATTGAATCGCCAGACTCGTCATGCACTGCGTCATCCTCGATCGGCAGGAGCCCGCATGCGTCTTCACACGCGATTCACCGGCCCCGTGGCAAAGCCGGCCCCACTGTGTACTGGACTCAGGTGCGGCGGCGTCCGGTCGGCGCGCTACTGGAGCTGGTACCGCGCCACCAGCTGGTCCAGCTCGTACAGCACCGCGTTACGCGCGTCCCTGCGGGCGGCGAGCATGTGGCGCGCCTGCGCCAGGCAGCTGACGCCCAGCGCGCTGAGCAGGTCTCGCACGCGGTCGAGCAGCTGGCGGCGCTGCGCCGGCGTCAGGTCCTGCCGGATGACGGTCAGCAGCGGCGTGCAGCACGGCCGCCGGCACGGGCCCGGCCCGATCCCTGGCGACAGAGGGCCGCGTCACGCACGGCACGTGGCGGGCGGGGGCGCCGCGTCCCCGGCTCGGGCCTCTCCGTCGGGCGCACCGCCCAGTGCCAACTTCACAGGTGGTTATAACCGGACAGGACGGCGTGCGCTGTCTGCGTACGACGAGATAAGATGTCTGCTGACCAGGTCATGACGCGCACTCTCAGGCCGCGGGTCTCCAGAGGTGACGCTCTGCACCCGGCGGGACTTGTTTTAAATCGTGCGTTGCATTTTGGGACTGAGTCGTCCTAGCCAGACTGGCGGTGTATTCACGACGCCACGCTTTCTCACCGGGGTTTCGCGAGACCTTGTGCAGGCGGGCGATCGGGCAGGGCCGAGGGACGGGCAGCGCGCCGCCCCAGCGCTGCAGCACAGCCGACACCAGCGGCATGATGTCGGCGAAGTCCAGCCGCGGCAGCGGGTCGTCCGAAGACGGCGCGCACATCGCGGGCATCGGGTTGGCCTGCGGGACCCCACAGCGCTGCTGAGACTGCGCGAATCATGGCACACGCACGACGCGCAGCTACCGTCAGGTGTCACACGGCCGGGAGCGAGGGAGCGACAGGGCGCGTCTCGTCGGGCGCCTGGCTGCGGCGTGAACGCTCCCACTGCTCACGTTGAATCCCCGGCCATCACGCCGTGGGCTGGCAGCGGCACCGCGCATTGGTGCGTCACTGTCCGACAGTGGCCACGCGTCAGCACCTCCGCCGCCCATCACGCGCCTGTGATACATGCCGTCCCGCTGCAGGCTGGCGCCGCGACGGCGCGTGTACTGCAGCAGCGGTGTGGCACGTGAGCCGCGGTGTCGGGGTCGCGGCCCGCTCGGCTCACCTGAGGGCGCGGCTAGTCCGGTCGTGTGTCGGGGATCTCTCTCCGTCCTCCGCCCGCCCGGCTCACCTGAGGGCGCGGCTAGTCCGTCGTGTGTCGGTGATATCTCTCCATCCTCCGCCCGCTCGACTCACCTGAGGGTGCGGCTAGTCCGGCCGTGTGCTCTCTCCGTCCTCCGCCCACTCGGCTCACCTGGGGGCGCGGCTAGTCCGGTCGTGTGTCGGAGATCTCTCTCCGTCCTCCGCCCGCTCGGCTCACCTGAGGGCGCGGCTAGTCCGGTCGTGTGTCGGACGATCTCTCTCCGTCCTCCGCCCGCTCGACTCACCTGAGGGTGCGGCTAGTCCGGCCGTGTGTCGGACGCTCTCTCTCCGTCGTGGCGTCTACACAGCAGCGCGCGGAACTGGCTGCAGGCCGACGCCGTCCGCTCTATTATGCATCCGGGAGAGGATGGACCCCCAGCGTCCGATAGCGGTGACGCTGCGGAAGGCGGCGCCCGCGTCGGCGGTCACCTTTTCCGGCCGCGGCGACGACCGCCGCCATATAAGCATGTGTCTGCGGTCAGAACGTCATGTAACGGTGGCATGTTCCCGCACCGCTGGTGCTGGCGCGCGCGCTGGATGGATGCCGCCGCGCACTGGCGGTGGTCAGACGTGCCGTCTCCCCGCCCTCCTCTCGCCAATCATGCCGACGCCCCGATCTCGGGCATTATAGCACCGAGCCTTATAAAGTGCACCGCCTCTTAGGAATGTCTGCCCACCGGGTTTGTTTCAAATGCATGTCGGCATGTTTGGATGCATTTGGCGGAAGACTAGCGTCAGATGGGTTAACGACGCCAGGTGATGTTAATCCTGGTACTTTTTTAATGCAATGGTCTCAGAGGAGTCGGAATGCAGTCCTGGAATCTGAGATGTCCTGGTTACATAAGTTGTGAAGTGCATTTGCGAGGAATATTGTTGACGTAGATAGGACTGTAGTAATAACCTTATTCACCGGAGAAAAACCAGGAGAATGAAGATATAGGATAAAGCAGACGATTTTCTGCTTTTTTCGATAAAGGCATGTTGTCGAAATATCATTGGATGTATATATATATATATATATATATATATATATACATTCTCCTGGTTTTCTTCGAGGAATAAGGCTATTACCACTGTCTTATCTATGTTCCGGTAACTGCAGCAAACTGATGCACAATTTGTATACTGGATGGCGTTTTTTTTCCACCAAAATTATGCTTATAGCAAATAAATAGAGGCCGCCATTCGTAAGAGTCCAGAAAAGCCACAAGTAGCGAAATGCGACAGACTGATGTATGACATACATTTGGCAGTTGCATCGCTAGAATATGTAGGGGATTGTCATCAAGATCTGTAAGCGCCGAAATACAACTGCTCCTGCAGTCTTAGACTTACGAGTAATATGGGGACGTATTCACTGGCGTGCTATGTTAGCGCTTGCACTCAAACACGGACCCCTGGCGCATGTCTGCTGCAATACGGACAACACACGGACCCCTGGCGCATGTCTGCTGCAATACGGACAACACACGGACCCCTGGCGTATGTCTGCTGCAATACGGACAACACACGGACCCCTGGCGCATGTCTGCTGCAATACGGACAACACACGGACCTCTGGCGCGTGTCTGCTGCAATACGGACAACACACGGACCTCTGGCGCGTGTCTGCTGCATACGGACAACACACGGGTCCCTGCCGTATGTCTGCTGCAATACGGACAACACACGGGCCCCTGCCGTATGTCTGCTGCAATACGGACAACACACGGACCCCTGGCGCATGTCTACTGCAAAGCAGGCAGCACGCGCACCCCTGTCGCATGTCTGTCGATGCTGCCAGACTGTTACCATCCTATCACAGCCGGGGTATCAAGGCAAATGGTCACGATCTAGGGTGATATGGGAAAGATGTTGGGAGAAAGAAGACCACAGTTGGGACATCGTGTTCACGCACGACAGAAAGAAGGTAGTGCTCCCTTGCAGTGAATCGGAAATACGCGTGCGATGCCACCCTTTGTTGTCTGTTACGAGATGAAGATCCGCTATGTTGCCTTCACTGTGATACGCCACTTACCGTTAACGACGTGATACAGTCGTATCCACTTTAAAGGCAGCGTGGTTGCGTAAGGTCGGTCGGGAAACTCCGACGATGACCTGTTGCGGCACTATCTGAATGACTTTCTCCATACTTGTTCGTGTCGGTGGTTTTTATCTCTAAAGCACCAACAGTTCTCAGCGATCGGCACCCCTCATGCCCACCATTGACGCCACTTCTCGCCTAAACACCACTATGGGCGTAAGTTGGTCGCAGCTATCGACGTTCCCCAAAATCCGAATGGTGATTGTCGCCATTAGCGCGATGCATCCTGGTCGGCTAGCCCCGTTTTCTTCCTCATAACATGTTGTTGCGTGACTTGACTTGGTAACTCGCCGTTGTGCGTTGGAACCCAGATCGGGTCGTCCTTGCTGTTGACAGTAGCCAGCTGCCGTGGATGTCCGCATGGGTCTGCTGATGTGTTGTAATCATGTCGAAGACTACATGTCCTCGTACCTCGTATCCCGCTCCGCGTGATGTTGCGGTTCAGCTGCAGCTCTGCCCAGTCCCAGCCACGGTGTAAGGCTGGGACTGGATGGTCGTCGGGGGAGGGGGTGCGGTCGTCTCCCCGTCCGGCGGCGGCCGCGCCATGGGCACTATCTGCGGACCCCAGCGGAAGCACTGGCCGTGACGCAGCCGCTTTCGGCTCTTCACTCGCCGTCCCCGGAACGACGTCACGCCGGCGGCCGGCGCTCCGGGTCGCGCTGACCGCGGCCGGGCGCGCTTTCAGAGCTCGGCCGAGCAGTTTTTGGGCGCCTCGTTCCTGCGGGACAAGATCCGCGAGCACTGGGAAGAGTTGCCGCCGGAGCAGGCGGTGCCGCTGAAGGCGCGCCTCCTGGAGAGCACCGTGGCCGCCCAGACCAAGCAGGACTCGTGCTCGCGCACGCTCAACGAAGCGGTAAGGCCTGCGCTTGGCTGGTGTCCGTCGGAGGCTGGCTCGGCCCGGACAGCGTTTCTTGTGTTGTTGGGCTGCTGGTGGTGCGTGCTGCGTGTCAGGCGCACGGCTTCGATGCTGCAGCGGTGACAGAGCCGGCCGGTGACAGAAGACTGCTACTACCCGCCTTTGGCAGCGAACATGACCACGGTCGGCCGTGGCCGGGTTGGCGTGCAGTTCGTGTGTTTGGCTGCGGCTCCGTGCTGTGGTCGATCTGCATTTGACTGCAGCTCCGTGCTGGAACTGATCTGTGTTTAACTGCGGCCTGTTGTGTCGTCTGTACCATGTGTCTACTGTGTCGTCTGTACCATGTGTCTACTGTGTCGTCTGTACCATGTGTCTACTGTGTCGTCTGCACCATGTGTCTACTGTGTCGTCTGTACCATGTGTCTGCTGTGTCGTCTGCGCCGTATGTTTGCTGTGTCGTCTGTACCATGTGCCTGCTGTGTCGTCTGTCCCGTGTATATGCTGTGTCGTCTGTGCCATATGTCTGCTGCGTCGTCTGTGCCATGTTTGCCATGTTTCTGTTGTGTTGTCTGCACCATGTGTCTGCTGTGACGTTTGTACCGTGTGTCTGCCGCGTCGTCTGTACCATGTGTCTGCTGTGTCGTATGTGCCATGTGACTGCTGTGTCGTCCGTGCAATGTGTCTGCTGTGTCGCCTGTGCCCCGTGTCTGCCGTGTCTCCTGTACCATGTGTCTGCCGTGTCGTCTGTGCCATGTGACTGCTGTGACTGCTGTGTCGTCTGTGCCATGTGTCTGCTGCGTCGTCTGTACCACGTGTCTGCTGTGCCGTCTGCGCCATGTGTCTACTGTGTCGTTTATGTCATGCCTGTGTTATGTGTCAGCTGTGTCGTCTCTGCCGTGTGTCTGCTGTGTTGTCTGTGCTATGTGTCTGCTGTGTCGTCTGTGCCGTGTCTTTGCCATGTGTCTGTTGTGTTCTCTGCACCATGCGTCTGCTGTGTGTGTGTGGGGGGGGGGGGGGGGGGGGAGAAGGGTGGTTGCGCGCGCGCGCGCTCCGTGGTCTGCGGCCGTCGGTCTGTACCGTCTCGGTGACAGTGCGCGTGACGTCATCATCTGCCACCGTCCGGCAGCTGGCGGCGCTGGCGGTGCAGCTGACGCCGGATGTTTGGCCAGACGTGGTGCCCGACCTGACGCACACCTGCCAGGCGCTGGGCGACGCCCACCTGGGCGCGCGCGTCTTGCTCAGCGTGCTCACCGAGCTGCCGAACGAGGTAGGGGTCGGCCTCTCCGCTCCGCCTCGCCCGTGACCCACGCTGAGTGAATCTGACCTTCCCTCGGCGCGGGGTCAGGACCCCGGTGGGCCAGAGCAGAAGAGGTGACGTTTTGTCGGCTGCGACCGGATCACACCTAAGAGGTCCATGACCCATGCCGCTTGGGACATGCTGCGACCTGTGCTGGCGATATGGAGCGAGGGTGGCGACGCAGTGCGCTGCGTACAGAGCGCGGCGGCCGTGGTTTTACTGAGATTTCCTATCGCGGGCTATTGCTCAGTGGACAGCTCAGCGTCGCTGTGACCTTGAGACTGACCTCTCTGTTGTGTGTGCGACGTACATAGTTCGGCGTTGCTGGCGGCGGCGGGGGAGGGGGGGGGGGGGGGGACGGGTGCGGAGTGGCGGGTCGCGTGGTCTGATGAGGTGGGGGCGGTGGGAAGACGTCAGTTTTGATCACACAACGCTTGGGGGGGGGGGGGGCGCAAACAGAGGGTGCTGGATGTGCGCCCACGCCCCGCCGTAGGCGTCCAGACGGCAGGCGCGATGGACTTTGGGGCCGGTGAATCACTTGGCCGGCTGTCGCCTCGTCACCAGCCGTGCCGTCATGCTTTGCTCACTCCCGTATGGTGTGCAAGCACAGTGGGGCTTCGTCGCGAGACACGGCTCCCTACTTATAAGGCTGCTGACTCCCAGTAGGCTGGCCCGGCCCGGTGGAGCTCGCCTGGCTCCGGGTCCTAGCCCGGTCCGGTGGAGCTCGGCCTGGCTCCCGGTCCTAGCCCGGTCCGGTGGAGCTCGGCCCGGCTCCGGGTCCTGGCCCGGTCCGGCGGAGCTCGGCCCGGCTCCCGGTCCTAGCCCGGTCGGGTGGAGCTCGGCCCGGCTCCGGGTCCTGGCCCGGTCCGGCTTAGCTCGGCCCGGCTCCCGGTCCTAGTCCGGTCGGGTGGAGCTCGCCCGGCTCCCGGTCCTGGCCCGTCACCGCTGTCATTTCTGCCATATGCTGCCGGGCCGCGGGTGGCCTCATTACCGAGCCCGGCGAACGGCACGCGGCCCTCTGGATATGATGACACAGCCGCCGATCCCAGTGGGCCTCCCGGGGGCAAAAGCACTGCGGAGCCGGCAACGAAACATGACTGCCTCAGAGTGGCTCACATATGTACACTTGACTGCCCTCATCAGCGTATTCGAGTCTTTTCTGTGCCGCTGGCGGACTTTGTTTTTTTAATGGTGCTTTGTAATGTGCTACATTGTACTTGTGTAGTGCAATTGATTTGGCAAAAGCCCATTTTAATATTTACCAGGTTGTGTTACTTTTCAGCTTAACAAATGCCACATCAGTACAACAAAGCGAGCGGCGGTAAAAGAAAGCTTAAAGAAACACATTCCGCACGGTAAGCATCTTCTGTGATTTTTGTGCTGAATTGGAGCAGCCCGGCCCGGAGAGTCATACCTCCAAGGCAAAGGTCATCGGAGCCCTGCAATCGTGTCAGAATTGCAGTCTCAGTCGAGGTTATGTTCTGATGACACCGGTGATGTCGCGAACGCCGACTCCAAGCTTATGCCGTGAACTCTAACCTCGAACGCCGAACCTGTATCGTATCGGCCGTATTGCGGGGGGAGGGGGGCTGTAGCTGACCCATCTGTGGCGCTGCTCCAGTGCTGGACCTGGTGCTGAATCTGCTGAAGCAGGGGCCCAGTGAGCAAGTGGCCAGCCGCTGCATGGAGCTGCTGGCCTCCTGGGTGGAGCTGGAGGTGCTCGGCTCCGACCTGCTGCCCATTCTGGACCTGGTGCTGGTGCCGTTTGTCGCCTCGCCGGCTCTGGTCAGTTGGCCAGCCGTCCGACCACCGTTTCCGCGTCGGGACAAGCAGCGGTCTAGTTCCGGGCCACGTAGGGCACCTCATGCTCACACTGGAAAGTTGTGGGATCCGAATTGGCGTCGTTTCCTTATTGGCTTTTCATGGAGAACGTGTTTACTAACGTTTGGTTTTATTTTGAAGCTGTGACTGTTGTAACTTTGTGCTTGGTTACATATCCAATTTTGGCAGTGAAAGATTGGCTGATTATGTCATCGGTGACGGCGCAGCCCAAAGTTCCAGGATCGCCCGAAATTTAATCAACTGATTAGTACTCGTGGCTAAAAGCGTATTTAAAAATGGCTGATAGTTTTATTCGCTTTTGGTGTAAAGCATCATAAGTTATACTGGCACCTAACGTAAGCCGTCATTTGAGCGGGCAGCAGGAATGTTCACATTTATTGCTGCTGATAGCTACTAACTGCACCCACGCGTCTTTAGCATTCGTAGCAAGGGCACTGTGCAGTCTGGTTAGCGGGGGCGCCGTGCAGTCTGGCTAGCAAGGGCGCCGTGCAGTCTGGCTAGCAAAGGCGCTGTGCAGTCTGGTTAGCAAGAGCGCCGTGCAGTCTGGTGCGGCGGGCCAGCTGCGCGTCTGTGGCCGAGCCGCCTTGTCCGGACGTGCGGCGCCGGTGCTGGGCGCCGCCGCTCCCCCGTCGGTATGTCCTGACGCCGCGCCTGTGGCCGAGCCGCCCTGTTCGGACGTGCGGCGCCGGTGCTGGGCATCGCTGCTCCCCCTGTCGGCGTGTCCTGACGCCTCGCCTGTGCCGCCAGATCAGCGTCACGTTGGACATGATGGACAGGGTGGTGACTAGTCCTTTCAACTACAACTACCCCAGCACAGTGATGCAGCTGGCCAGCCGTGTGCTCACGTTGGCGCCGTTCATCAAACAGTTCGTCAGTGAAAAGGAGCCCGTACGTTGTTGACTCGCCGCGGCGAGAGCTGCGACCCTCAGGGACATGCCGACTGTTTTTGATGTCACAGTAAGCCTTGTCTATAATATGCAAATGCTTCACTTGCTTGCCTGCGTATTGGTCACCGGTGAATCTTCAAATCGTCGCGTCATTGATGAATCGATGGCACTGGGACCGTCGCACTCAAGTCGTCATGTCATGTATGCTGCTTAATCTTGCCGTGGTTTATTATAGTGCGTGTTTCTCTACCACCGAAAAACGCTCAATGCGACAAGCTTTCCTTCACTCACCTTTTCCAGAGAAAATGTCGCAATCTGGCTATCTGGTTACTAAGTTAACTGAGCTGGTCGCTGAGTGAGAGCGGGCCGTTGGCGTTCCTGGAACACCAGTACGCGACCACGCTGTGTGTCGAGGGTCCGTCCCGCTGTGGCCCGCCGATGCCGACACAGCTGCTCGCCGCTGCCGCCAGGAGTCTCTGGTGGCGCTCGGCAACGTGTTCACTTCGCTGGTGGCGTCTCACTCGCGCACGTTCGTGTCTGCGCTGGCCGGGCCCAGCGGCGAGCAGGCGGAGATGGCCCGCCGCACTGTCGCCGCCATCCTCGAGCTGGCCTCCGTGCCTGGCCGCTATCCCACCGACGAGACCGTCTCCGAGCTCACGTTTGGCGTCTGGTACACGCTGCAGGTACGGTACACCAGAGCCTGGGCACGGTACACCAGAGCCTGGACACGGTACACCAGAGCCTGGGCACGGTACACCAGAGCCTGGGCACGGTACACCAGAGCCTGGGCACGGTACACCAGAGCCCGGGCACGGTACACCAGAGCCTGGACACGGTACACCAGAGCCTGGGTACGGTACACTAGAGCTTGGGCACGGTACACCAGAGCCCGGGCACGTACACCAGGGCCTGGACACGGTACACGCTGTAGATACGGTACACCAGTGCCTGAGCACGGTACACGCCGCAGGTTCAGCCGCAGGCACGTTACACCTCACGCTGTAGATACGGTACACCAGCGCCTGAGCACGGTACACGCCGCAGGTACAGCCGCAGGCACGTACACCTCACGCTGTAGATACGGTACACCAGCGCCTGAGCACGGTACACGCCGCAGGTACAGCCGCAGGCACGTTACACCACACGCTGTAGATACGGTACACCAGCGCCTGAGCACGGTACACGCCGCAGGTACAGCCGCAGGCACGTTACACCACACGCTGTAGATACGGTACACCAGCGCCTGAGCACGGTACCCGCTGCAGGTACAGCCGCAGGCACGTTACACCACACGCTGTAGATACGGTACACCAGCGCCTGAGCACGGTACACGCCGCAGGTACAGCCGCAGGCACGTTACACCACACGCTGTAGATACGGTACACCAGCGCCTGAGCACGGCACACGCCGCAGGTACAGCCGCAGGCACGTTACACCACACGCTGTAGATACGGTACACCAGCGCCTGAGCACGGCACACGCCGCAGGTACAGCCGCAGGCACGTTACACCACACGCTGTAGATACGGTACACCAGCGCCTGAGCACGGTACACGCCGCAGGTACAGCCGCAGGCACGTTACACCACACGCTGTAGATACGGTACACCAGCGCCTGAGCACGGTACACGCCGCAGGTACAGCCGCAGGCACGTTACACCACACGCTGTAGATACGGTACACCAGCGCCTGAGCACGGTACACGCCGCAGGTACAGCCGCAGGCACGTTACACCACACGCTGTAGATACGGTACACCAGCGCCTGAGCACGGTACCCGCCGCAGGTACAGCCGCAGGCACGTTACACCACACGCTGTAGATACGGTACACCAGCGCCTGAGCACGGTACACGCCGCAGGTACAGCCGCAGGCACGTTACACCACACGCTGTAGATACGGTACACCAGCGCCTGAGCACGGTACACGCTGCAGGTACAGCCGCAGGCACGTTACACCTCACGCTGTAGATACGGTACACCAGCGCCTGAGCACGGCACACGCCGCAGGTACAGCCGCAGGCACGTTACACCACACGCTGTAGATACGGTACACCAGCGCCTGAGCACGGTACACGCCGCAGGTACAGCCGCAGGCACGTTACACCACACGCTGTAGATACGGTACACCAGCGCCTGAGCACGGTACACGCCGCAGGTACAGCCGCAGGCATGTTACACCACACGCTGTAGATACGGTACACCAGCGCCTGAGCACGGTACACGCCGCAGGTACAGCCGCAGGCACGTTACACCACACGCTGTAGATACGGTACACCAGCGCCTGAGCACGGTACACGCCGCAGGTACAGCCGCAGGCACGTTACACCACACGCTGTAGATACGGTACACCAGCGCCTGAGCACGGTACACGCCGCAGGTACAGCCGCAGGCATGTTACACCACACGCTGTAGATACGGTACACCAGCGCCTGAGCACGGTACCCGCCGCAGGTACAGCCGCAGGCACGTTACACCTCACGCTGTAGATACGGTACACCAGCGCCTGAGCACGGTACACGCCGCAGGTACAGCCGCAGGCACGTTACACCACACGCTGTAGATACGGTACACCAGCGCCTGAGCACGGTACACGCCGCAGGTACAGCCGCAGGCACGTTACACCACACGCTGTAGATACGGTACACCAGCGCCTGAGCACGGTACACGCCGCAGGTACAGCCGCAGGCACGTTACACCACACGCTGTAGATACGGTACACCAGCGCCTGAGCACGGTACACGCCGCAGGTACAGCCGCAGGCACGTTACACCACATGCTGCGGTGTTGTCGGCACACCGACCGAGTGCCGCTGCCATCTGTCGGGCAAGGTTAGCCGTTGATGTGCGCCGACGGTGCGCATCGGAACACAGCGTTCGGTGTCTGGCCGGGCTGGAGTCGACTGTCGACGAGCGCTCCTGCCGTCTGTACGGCTGCGGACGTCCGCCGAGTGTGCGAGGGGCATGTGGGGGGCCCGCCCGGCAGTGACCGGTCGCCGCCTACACCACAGGACGACATCCTGGCGTCAGACGAGCACCAGGCCATGCTGACCGAGCAGCTGCACCCCGTCTACAGCTCGCTGCTCAACGTGATGGTGCAGAAGTCGATGCTGCCCAGGGACCCGGGCGAGTACAGCTCGGACGAGGCCGAGGCATTCCGCCGCTACCGCCAGGATATCCTCGACTTTTATGTGAGTGCGGCGGACGCCGGCGAGAAAGGGGCCGCGAGCGAACCTTTGTCCACTGTGGTGCGCTCTGCGTGGACTGCAGAGACTTGTGTTGGCCGTATGTGGGTCCGAGTTAGAGACCTGTATCGACTGCGGTGGACTCGTGTCGGCTGACGTTTGTCCGTGTCGCCTGCGGCAAACTGGTATCGCCTATGTGGGGCAGGCAAGAAGGACTAGGCACTGCGCGTGAACATCGTGTAGTCTCATCTTAGCATGTGGAGGCAAAGTTCTTGCCATTTAATCCGCTCCACACTATTCAGAGACTTGTGCTTCCGCTGCGGCTTCGGGGATCAGCAGTTTGTGGTTTTACATTAGGCAGCGTCCCCACGTATGCCCAATGTGGAGCTGTTTGCCGTGTGTCGCGCCGCTGGCTGTTACCGGCGCCCCGTAGATGACAGTCGTGCTTCACCGTGCTGTCGGTCGGCCCTTGCAGACGTACACCCAGTCGCTGCTGGGCGACTACATCCTCAACTCGTTCATCATCTACCTGCACGGCGCCATGCAGGCTGTGCGGGAGGACCCGGGCGCCTGGCCGGCGCTGGAGTCGGTGCTGCACGGGCTGACGGGTGCGTCGAACGGCCGGACGGTCCGCGCCCTCACAGGATCGACGCGCCCGCGAATGGTCGTCGTTGGTCGTTCCTTGTCCCTTCGTTGGTCGTCAAAGTACTGTCTGCGGTGGTAGTCAATTGCGCCTGGACATCGCTTCCGTTATGACATGCTTTGTTTTTGTGTGCTTTTTATCAGGATGCGTCGCATATTGGCTTGTGGTGTATAGCCTTTTCCTTGGCGCATTGTTATATTGATAAATTGTAGGAAGGTTGATGTGTAGTTTGTATCGCACCACGTGTGTGGCCGGTGTTACCGACCCGTTCAGATGTGTGCCGTCACCCGTTGGTGCTCATGATCTGCAGGGCTGGGTGAGTCATGTGATGGCCCTGCTGTGTCCACCCTGTGAGTGACGTGGTTCGCAGTGCAGGGCTGGGTTAGTTGTGGGATAACCCCGCCTTGTCCGAACTGTGAGTCACATGGTTGGCCGTGTAGGGCTGGGTTAGTAGTGTGATAGCCCCGTTTTGTCCGGCTTGTGAATCATGCGGTTGGCCGTGTAGGGCTGGGTTAGTTGTGTGATAGCCCCGCCTTGTCCGGTTTGTGAATCACCTGGTTGGCCGTGCAGGACTGGGTTAGTTGTGTGATAGCCCCGCCTTGTCCGGTTTGTGAATCACCTGGTTGGCCGTGCAGGACTGGGTTAGTTGTGTGATGACCCCGCCTCGGCCGGCTTGCAAGTGACGTGGTTGGCCGTGCAGGGCTGTGTTAGTCGTGTGATGACCCCGCCTCGGCCGGCTTGCGAGTGACGTGGTTGGCCGTGCAGGACTGGGCGAGTCCTGCGACGACGACCTGTCGGTGGCGGACAGCATGCGGACCGTGCTGCTCACCCTGCCCGAGATACCCTACAGCAACAACAAGAAACTCATGTCGGCGGCGCTCAAGCTGATCGGTACGTACGCAGCGTGGGATGTCGGCACTGACGTCGGCGCCACTGCTCTCCGGCGGTGACCACTCGGTCAGGATGCAGGGTACACTGGATAGCTGGACTAGGTTATCGGTCACACATCGGCGAAGGCCCGGTGACGGGTGCCACTGTGCACACCCACACGGAGCTGACACCACTGGGCCTCGGTGCCGCACAGCCAGCTGCCAGGCGTCAGTTTACTGTACCCTTGATGGATTGCGCAGTCCGCCGTACCAAGTGAACGATAAAACTACGAACAATTTACCACGCACATTAGGCCTTTAAAGGCGTTCACTGTTTCCCGTTAGTTATGCTAAAGTGTCTACGCTTTGGTGTGGTGCAAGCTTGTCTTAGTTTCAGCTGGCACTGTTGATTTATAAACGCCTCCCAGTGTGCTTCTGTACCGATTTCTTTTAGTCTTGATTGGTATTACGCACGTCTTACCAGCCTTGGATGTGACATATGGCATATGTATGATCTGGGATAGGAACCTGTTCAGCTCTCCTCTGGCAGTGGTCGGTGCTGTGATTGTTGCCGTGGCGCTCGGCTCGTACCGGACTTGGGGCCAGGCCTGCCGAGATGGCCAGGGGCCCGCAGTGCCTAACAGGGGGTCCTGTGTCAGCAAGGGGCCTCGCATCGGCCAGGAGAACGTCGGCTCAACAGGCATGGGGACGGAATCTTAGAGGACAGAGGGCCTCTTACGTTGGTCGGGGACCTCTGGCAATGAAAGAAAATACCAGAACTTATGATGAGCGTTCATAATGAGACAGTGGAACGGCCCTGTGTCGGTCAGTACCCCGAGTGCCGAACGTTGAGCCCTACAACTCAGTTTCAGCTTGGGCCCATTAAGCCAGATTAGTCTTACGTGCCAATCATCGGACTACCTGCGGCGATCAGGGATGTCGTTGTGTCAAGGACTGCGCGTTCAGAAGGCCTTCCGCACCAGTGAGGAGGCCAAGGTGATTTATCCCTCTAAGGGCCTCCGGATCGACGAGAGAATTCCGCCCCGTGTCGTCAGAATGGCGGCCGGAGGACGCCCCGCGGTGGGACGGAATGGCCCTTCAGCCCTTGACCGGAAACAAGAATGCGCCTCTCCTAGTGTTAGACTCAAGGGGCCCCTTGCCCGAAAAGCGGTAAGAGGTCCCATGATTGTTGAACAGATAGGGTCGAAATGAGTTAAAAATAAACAATTCTATTCATTCCATCTTTCCCATAAGGGCGGTCATTCTTGTGCCGAATCTCCAAGTAAATCAAATAGCATCAAAGGGTTTGAGCCTGCGCGCCCGCGATCTCGGGAGCAAGGACAGCAATGGCCGGAATGGCAGTCCCGCAGAACGGCGTTGGCCACCGCCGTCCCCAGCCTAGGCGGCGGCCCGTCCCCAGCGGGGTCCCGGCTCAGCGTGGCAGCTGTGTGGGTTGTGCGTTCTGCGTAGCACCACGGACCTATCATGAGACTGCCCATCGCAAAATTAATGAAATATTGCATTGTCTGCCTCCAGTCCCACGTTCTTGTTTCAGTGGCTGCTGCGACGGGCTATTTGTTCTGCACGCGGTTATGCTGCACCGGGGCACGTGCGCGTTATTTCCACAATCGCGAAATATCGCGTGAGGCAGTCTCACTCTGAGGGTCTCTTTCATTTTCTGTCGCGTTTGCTTGCTTAACTATTCTCTGAAACTTCGCAGTTGTGTTTAGGCGTGAGTCGAACTGGCAAAGTCGCATCTGATCCCGGGACTGCTTCCGTTTTGTCGGGGACTGGATTCGGCTCCACCGGCTGTTTGTGCGAATCCTGTTCGGAATTTATTCACATTTTGCGACAGAATCAAAAATTTTCTATATCTGAACTGTAGTGTTCATATGTCATGCCATTCCCTGCTAAACATCGTTGTGTGCAGTAGTTTGCGCCTGTTCCCTCATACAGGTGCATTATAAAAGCTCTGCATTGTTTCGTAAAAGACAGTCGCCTGACAGGCTGCGATATTCATTGGGGTATAGTTATTTTGCACACGGCGATCTTAAAAGTTCCGAGACAACACTAAAAAGGCAGGAAGTGGATTCGATTTCAATTTGGCCGCCGTCGCCTTCGACGTAGTTACCTCTCGGAGCGTGACACCACTGCCAGCGCTTCTGCCGCGCTTGGAACGCTCGCTGGTGGTCCCGTTCTTGAAGCGCGCCAGGCAGCGTCTGCGGAGCGCACAGTCGCCGGCAGTACACCGGAACTGGTACATCTCATGAACCAATGGAAGCACAGAGGTGTCGTGGGACAGGTGGTTCTTTATGACCACGCTGTCACGTTCGGACTGGTGATAATGAATATTCGCGTTTATTCAGATTCAGAAGCGACTCTACCCAGACAAGGAAATCTGGATCGAGGACAAGTCTGGTAGTGTGCTCCGTATCGCTCTAGTTGAAATCAATGGTATCCGGTGAACTGAATTGTATTTCATTTTCCAAGACTGTGCACCAGGTAGAAGGCTTTAGTCCGAAAAGTTAGGAACGCTGGCAGTTTGGCTGAACTATCTGCTATTGGTCGAGGGGTCTGATTGCATTAACCGTGTGGTTACGTGACCTGTAACAAAGTAAGTACGCCCTCGGCCGGCCCAAGGCTGCATACGGGGTAAAAAATAAAGTACTCTGGTACGAAGATGTGGGGACAATGGGCAGTGAGATGCAAAAATCTGTTTGTGCGTTCTGATCACGTGACATGTGAGGTAAGGAACAGGCTGTCGACCGGCTGGCCAAACACGTGGCGGCACAAAACGTCTCGAGAAGTGGTGCTTTATCCAGTGAACGACAACGATGGAACCGGCGTACATGTGCCTAACCTCGAACTGAAGCCTGGTATGAGTATGCTCTCCATGCGATGAGCCTGAAATCATCATACCGGGCCGCATGTACCGGTATTGACCGCGGCGTCGTGAGCAGAGCAGTGTTGTATGTGCCGCCGACCCGGACTCTGCGTACAGTGGTGCACGGAGATGCAGTGCAGCGCGCGTCGGTATTTGCTGTCCACCACAGAAGGCGTGTGCCAGCGACGCACGACCTCCGTGTGGCCCTCTCGGCATTTTCCGGCTCTGACAGAGTCGGCAGAGGAGCGACGTGTGGTGATCTTGGGTCACTACGTCACGGTCAGCGTTGGTGCACAGGCGGACGCGTCAGGCGGGTCCTTCGAGGGCCCGTGTTGTCCCACGTGGAGGTCCGGTCACAACGCAGATACTGCATGTGCGACAGAATGAGGCAGCGTCAGGTGTTTGAATATCGCAAATCGCGTAAGCTGATTCTTGGCAACGTCGTGCCGGAAAAATATATGGGAGTAGAGGCCAGCCATAAATGACGTCCATGAATAGCGTTACACATTGCTTTGACGCCTTTGACAGAGACTCCCTTTGTTTTGGTTGCGCGCGAGCTACACTGGCGGGACCCCATGGTTACGTTGTTAAAACGTACTTCGAAAATATTTCAAAATGATTTGCAACCACGCCTGAGCGCAACGTTACTACCCCCCCCCCCCCCCGCCCCCCTCTTTGCTAGGCTTCGCTTGCCCTTCATCACCCCTTCTCCTCCCGCTCCATGCGTAACGTAATTTGTAGATGACCTCTTGCCAGTGCGCTTTGAAATGAGTTTATCTGGCATCTATATAATATAGATGTTTTCTCGTGCCGTGAATGTCTATCGAATTCTACGGGACCATCGGGTGCATCCATGCGCGGGACGTGGAATGTCCATGATTTCTTTTGTCCAGCGGACTCTCAAACGACAGCGTTTGGTCCGAACGTGCCCTTCATCCAGGCACAAATTGGGTATTGCACCCAGAAAGCCGGGAATATTGCCCCACCAGAAGCATGGTGGGGCAAATCGGAACATATTCCTGTGACAAAATATTCAAGGGTATGTATGCGGGCCGGTTCTGGGATTATTGGTAGAGGCGCTGTTTTGAAATGTGTAGGAAATGAGACAGTTGAATCCAGCAGAACGTTTCTGTGCAAACAGCCGCTTCCTCCATCTGATTTATAACTCGGGCGAAGCCGACGAAGCTCCAGTCGTCCCCTTCATATCCACCTCCCACACTCGGCTCTGTCGCCTCTTGTATCCGTGTGTACCGCATGTGCGCGTTTAGCACTGAACGTGCGACCGACGGCGCGTTTATAGCAGTGTCACATGCGCAGACCTTCGCTGTTTTCGGCAACGAAATCAACGCTCGACCATCATACCACCCTCCGGTATATCCCCCACTCCCCATTATCTTCAGCAAACTGGTCTTCAATATTTACGGCTAATGATTATCCGCCCACTCCATACATGATGGCATGACGGCTCATTTCAATCAGTCGCCGTTCATGAATACGGCATCGCAATGGCTATTGATCACTGACGCTGTGTGAGGCCAGCTGTGGCGGCTCTGTTGTGACGGCCAGTGTCATCGCCAGCTGACCGCGGTAGCCGGCGGGTTCGTGACGGTGACGAGGCAGCGTCACCATTGCCGAATGTACCGGTCTAACCACAACCTTCGCGACGATTGCCAACGTGACGACTGTCCATCCCGCCCACTCGGTGAACTGGCCCTCGCCAACTGTGGCTGCCGAAGTGTCGCCCTCGCCGACTGAGACGGCCGGCGTGACTGTCCGACTGACTGACGGCTGGGACGTCACCATGATCAGTGGTAACCAGGACTGTTCGAGACAGAGCGATATTAGCGCCTTTTTCAGTCAAATTAGGCCCTTCCTCTGGAATTCTAGCAGGCAGGTGTTGGGTTCTATATATTCTTTCACTGAAAAATGCATGCATTATTTATGTAAACGATCGTTTCCTGACAAACAGTGCATATAGCATACGATCACTACCGCCAGGAGCATCAACATCGCCAATATACATAAATCCAGCATCAATAATCCAAAGTATTTTTGAAATAGTGAACCAGCCCACGCAAGCTGGTTAAACTGGAAGCTTTTTTCATAGCCATTATAGTATATAAAACAGCGTATCCCATAAGAAACTCCTCAGTTAACTATTTAAGGTGTCATGTGAATAATTGGATGGAATTTACCAAGTCATTGATGCCTTGTAGTATGTTAAAAGTATAAGTTGTGTTACGCAGGCTGCAAACTGTGCCGCATGCATTTCGTCGAAAGCTGGTGGAGGTTGAGTGAAGGTGACATGCGCAGCGTCATGTGATAACTCATGAGCTCCGTGCTTACCAAAAGCCCACCTCGATCTCACCTGTAGTTTTCCGCGGACGACACCTGCGAACGGTAGCTGTGTGCCGCCTGGGCTGCGCTAACTTCAGTGCAAGCACTTGGTTTCGAGGCGTTTTCTAGATGAGCACTCGCACTCTTCTCAGCAATTCATGCTCCGTGTCAGTTCCCAGCTTGGCATTTCACGCCGCACGTGTGTTGCCCTGCGCACATTTGTTCTGTGACCCTGACGAGGGCGGCGGCATGTCGCCTCGTTTGACGCGTTTGTTCCGCGTCGGAGCGGTGGGCAGCGGCACGCCGCCTCGTTTGACGCGTTTGTTCCGCGTCGGGGCGGCGGGCAGCGGCATGTCGCCTCGTTTGACAACGAGATCGTCTGTTTCTGGCAGACTCGAACAGCCCGTGTCTGGACCTGCACCCGGATTGTCTGGACAAGCTGCTGCCGATGCTGCTGGCCGGCCTGGCGGACGCGGATGTGGCGCTCTACTCCACCATGGCGCTCAAGGACATTTGTCAGGAGGCGCCGCACTCGATGGCGCCGCACGCCGCTCCCGTCCTGGTCGCCTGCAAGGTCAGTCTAGGTCATACCTAGGTCAGGCAGAGAACTGCTTGCATGAAACGTCAATGCATGCCCTTCTATCCGGGCGACTAGTCCGGCGCCAGGTGGTGCCAGCACCCAAGGTCAGTCAAGGTCCTGCTGATCTAAGCGGTCATGACGCGTTCCGCCGATCTGAAATGTCAGTCTAGGACGCGACCTTGCGTGCAAGGTCAGGCTAGGTGTGGTCTGCAAGGTCCTGGCCATTTACGCATGTTGGGCTGATCGAGCTCTAGCTGCTCTGCAGGACCGGTGCAGGTCCAGATCCTGCTGTTTCGGAAGGTGTGCCTGACTGAGGCAGATCGAGTTCCAGTTGGTCTGCAGGACCAGTGCAGGTCCAGATCCTGCTGTTTCGGAAGGTGTGCCTGACTGAGGCAGATCGAGTTCCAGTTGGTCTGCAGGACCAGTGCTGGTCCAGATCCTGCTGTTTCGGAAGGTGTGCCTGACTGAGGCAGACCGAGTTCCAGTTGGTCTGCAGGACCAGTGCAGGTCCAGATTCTGCTGTTTCGGAAGGTGTGCCTGACTGAGGCAGATCGAGTTCCAGTTGGTCTGCGGGACCAGTGCTGGTCCAGATCCTGCTGTTTCGGAAGCTGTGCCTGGCTGAGACAGTAGTACTGTACCGCATGGCCAGATAGCTACATACCAGCTCCGCCTAACGGTGAAAGCCGTCGCAATACATGGTTTGCGGTCAATTAGTAGGTCCATAGGTTGTCAACTGGCGCCAGGTTCCCGCATACATGCGCCCCGCTTTTTGCTGTGGCTGTAGGCTGGGTAATGAGTCATTAGCAGTTACGTAATGTCCAGCTACAGGGGTGTTTATTGACTTCGTAAGAAATACTGTTATATAACGTCGCGGCAGCCCAGCCAACTGATGAATTTTGCTGCGTTTGTGCGCAAACGACGCATTCGCCATGCATACAAACGGTGTGTTCATATACTGACAAGGCGTTGTGTGACCTGCGCTGTCGTGACATGTGAAGTGTGACTTGTCTCGCCCAACATTATGTAACCTGTCCCGGCAGAAGGTATGTGACGTGTGATCTGTCCTGGCAGGAGGTGTGTGACGTGTGACCTATCCGGCAGGTGTGTGACGTGTGGCCTATCCGGCGGTGGGTGGGTGACGTGTGGCCTATCCCGGCAGTGGGTGGGTGACGTGTGGCCTGTCCCGGCTGGTGTGTGACGTGTCCCGGCAGGTGTGTGACGTGTGACCTGTCCCGGCAGGAGGTGTGTGACGTGTGACCTATCCCGGCAGGAGGTGTGTGACATGTGACCTATCCCGGCAGGGGGTGTGTGACATGTGTCCTGTCCCGGCTGGAGGTGTGTGACGTGTGACCTTTTCCTGCAGGATGTTCTGCAGGGCGGCCGGCTGTCGGGTCGGGAGTGTGTGCGTCTGATGTACGTTGTCGGCGCTCTCCTTCGCTTCGTCGCCGACCATCAAGAGCGACTCAAAGGCATGGACGACATCGTTAGGCCATTCGTCCAGGAGTTCAAACAACTGCTGGACGAAAAAAGCTCGGTAAGGCACCAGCCACCGCCGGCTGCCCCGCAGCTGGATATCGTCCACCGACCTTGTGAACCCGCTGTTCTTGTGCGGGGAGCATTTACTGCGTTGTTTGCATCAGGTGAGTCGGACGTCAGATACGGCGGGTCTCTGGAGTGGTAGCGCAGCCGGCAGCTGCCGGCGGTATAGCTGTTACATTCGGCGGGCGGCGCCTGATCCGTCTGTGTGTGGGGCCTGGCTGGAGCACGGCACTGGCGTCATGGACCGCAGTCTGGCCTGCCGGCGGTGCGTACCTCAGCAGACGGCCACCGCGGTCCAGCCAGCTGACGGCCCGTCCCCGCCTCCGGCAGCAGAAGGTGGTCAGCAACAAGAGTCTGCTGGTCGTGCGCGTCAATATGTTCGCCTCGCTAGCGTCATCGCTCTGCTTCGAGGAGCCGGAGCAGACGGCTGGCCAGTTTGTGCACCCGCTGCTGCTGCTGCTGCGGGAGACGCTTCCCTCGCTGCTCGTGCTGGCCTCGTGCAGCGCCGAGGACGAGGTCATGGCAGAGGTGAGCACACTGGGCACGCGAGCCTGGGTACGAGAGTCTGTCGCTGTCTGTTGGACGTGGGCATGCCCTTAAGAACCAGTCATCATCGATAAGTTTTACACTATTTGCTGTGGATCAGTAGCGTGTGGGGTGCCGTTTCAGCGTTACGTGTTTTTTTGTTTTTGTTTTGTTTTTTGTTTTGTTCTTTTTGTTACGCGCATCTGCGCTGGATTAGGACCCCTGCTGTTTTGTGCTATGGTGTGCAGGTTGAGTTGTTTTCATGGCGTGGTCTTGCTGTAACTGAACATGTCTGTTTGATGTGCCGGAACGGACCTATGACGCCAGAACCTCAGGCCACCGAGAGCTGGGCAGCTCGACAATGTATAGGATGGGTACGCCATTTTTGAAGCTGATCCATGCGCCATTCATCTGACGGCGCGATGATCTGTTCGACACGGCTTCACCGGCCGGGGTAGCTGAGGGTGACGGTGGCCTAACCTGATCTGGCCCTATCCGGCCAGTGCATCTGCCATTTCCTGCAGCGCACCATGGCCAGCCTGGGCGACGGCATGGAGCCGTTCGTCGACCCGGCGCTCACCGTACTCAGCACGCTCTACTCGAAGGAGCCGCACCCGCAGGTCCTCGACCTGGTCCGGCAGGTTAGTGTGGTTACGCCCACTGGCACTTTCCAGCGGTGGGTTATAGCTGTCTGGGGCCTGGGGCATGTGATGGCTGCCTGGGGCCTGAGGCGTGTGACGGCTGGCTGAGGTCTGGGGCGTGTGATGGCTGTCTAGGGCCTGAGGCGTGTGATGGCTGTCTGGGGCCTGGGGCGTGTGATGGCTGTCTAGGGCCTGAGGCGTGTGACAGCCGTCTGGGGCCTGGGGCGTGTGACGGCTGTCTGGGGCCTGGGGTGTGCAATGACTGTCTGGGGCCTGGGCCTGTGACGGCTGTCTGGGGCCTGAGGCGTGTGATGGCTGGCTAAGGTCTGGGGCGTGTGACGGCTGTCTAGGGCCTGAGGCGTGTGATGGCTGTCTAGGGTCTGAGGCGTGTGATGGCTGTCTGGGGCCTGGTATGTGTGACGGCTGTCTATGGCCTATGGTGTGTGACAGCTGTCTGCGGTCTGTGATCGGACTCGCGATTATTCCGTTAATCTGAGCCGGACATTGATGCCAGGCCCGGCCACCCACCTGTGGTAAAAACAGCAACGACCGCATACTGAGAGCAGAGGTTAGCAGGAGTGGGGTGAGAAATCGCAGCTGACCCGTACCACCCCACGTGCGGAGAGCGGTCCGTCTCGGTGGCCAGCGATGCGTCGAGCGATGCATCAGTTGCCCTTTGACCACATATTTGTCTCATCTCGTCTCAGCTTCTGATAGAGGGCTGTGACCTGGTGTATCGGTGACCTGCGGTCCGGCTGACCTCAGATGCTGCTGACGTTCCGGCTGGATGGTCCGCTGGGCCCGGTGATGCAGGCCGTGTTCGGCCAGGTGTGCGCCGGCAGTCTGCGCTACTTCGCCGGCGACCTCGGACGCTTTCCCGAGGCGCTGGTCAAGTTCCTCGAGGTTCTAGCGCAGCTGATGAAGAAGCAGTCGGTGTACATTGCGGGCGTGACCGCTCAGCTGAACGACTTGTTCCTGCTCGGTGCGTGGCGCCGGTATTCACAGCGTGTCGCCGGTCGGCTGTAGAGCCGCTGGCCAGGCGCAACCCTCATGATTGGCCTGTGGGTGGGTGGGAAGCATAATTGGCCTGTGGGTGGGTAGAAAGCACAATTGTGGGTGGGTAGGAAGCCTTATGATTGGACCGTGGGTGCGTAGAAAACGATACTCTATGTACTACGATACTACTAAATGATACTAACGATACTCTACTCTATGACTAAATGACTGTATAACCTCACGACATGACTGCATGTCGTGAGGTTACGATTTTTTTGTAGAACTAGGTAAACTAGGTTTTGTAAACTAGGTATGGCTGTTAGCGTCCATGGAAAGACAAAGTGACGACGCGTCACGTTTAGCAGTTGCAGTCGCTTCTGTTCGCTGTCGGTGTGCACTGTGCCCCGTCTGTCGTGCACGGCCTACTTGCCGGCCGTATGATCCGGACTGCTACCCCCTCCGCCGGCAGCCTGCGAGTGTGTGTGCCAGTCGGACCGGCGCGTGATGCGCTCGGCCGCGTCGTTCCTGGCGCAGTTCGCCGCCAAGGCTGCCGACAGCCAGCTGTTCGCCTCCACGCTGGAACAGGGCGGCGGCCGGCTGGTCTCTAACCTGCTTCGGGCGATCGGTGAGTGAGCGTCGTCGGTCCGCCACCGGTCCCGGCCGTGTGGTGTCATCGATGTCACACCAGTCGACGCCCGCTCTGGGCCCTGGTGCGTCATCTGCTCTGGCCCTCGTGTGTCGCCTGCTGTGGACCCTCGTGTGTCACTTGCTCTGGGCCCCCGTGCGTCACCTGCTTTGGGCCCTCGCGTGGCGTCTGCTGTGGGCCGTCGCGTATCGCCTGTCATTGGTACGTTCCTGGGTTGGATGTTTCCTCGGGTCATGAGGTCATGCCACGTGAGTGTGGATCTGGCGCCATCGCCGGTATCGCGTCGTAATCAGCAATGCACGTCGTAATCTGCAGTGACGGTATTTTGGGGCATAACGGAACCGTCTCGGGCCGGAGGTGAACTTTTTACTGCCCAGAGGGAAAGTGAAAAGGTCGCGTCTTGTTGCTCACAGATTGAAGGGCTGTTTGCTCCTAACGATTGCGACTTAAAACGGCATCTTCCGCGTAGCTTCAATATTTGTGAATAATCTGTTAAGAGGTAAAGCAATGTTTGTACACAACTGCTCATCCCGTAAAAAAACATCGATCAATGGAGGTTACGCAATGATGCTAGCTAACGCACGGAGACCGTGATGTACCACATTATGCGGAACTCATCAACGCGTGACGCTGCTCAGTGTACCTCGGTTCATCCTTCTGGACGAGGATGGCTGCAGCGCCTGAGGCATTCATTATTCGGCATGTGCAGCGTACAGCGAGACGCACGGCAGTGTAGTATTCCCTGCGTTGCATTGCGTCGGCTAATCGAGGCCGTCAGTTGACCATTGGTCGAAAGTGTGAGGGTTCAGAACAAGCCCGCTCCCGTTGTTTGTGAGAGCAGGCAAAGCATGCGTACCTCAGTCATGTCCCCGTGCGGACTACTAGCGCTGATCCGCGGTCGGACCTCCTCTCCAGCAGGTCTTCTTCTTCCCCTCCCCGACCCCCATCCTTTGACTGCAGTAGTAGCAGACTACTACAGTCAAAGACTACTGCAGCCCTCCGTCGTAACCGAACAGACGTCAAAACTGAAACGTCAAACATGTGTCATGTATGCCGCCTGTGGCGATAGCGCGTGGCTCCGCTGTCCGTGTGCCGTGTGTCACCTCCCGCGCCCGCCTGTGCCGCATGTGCCCCGTGCCGTGCCTGACTGTGGCGCCGGGCCAGTGTACTCCCCTCAGGCGGCGCGGTGTGTCACCTCCCGCGCCCACCTGTGCCGCACGTGCTCCGTGCCGTGCCTCCCTCAGGCGGCGCGGTGTGTCACCTCCCGCGCCCACCTGTGCCGCACGTGCTCCGTGCCGTGCCTGACCGCCGCCCGGCCGGTGTACTCCCCTCAGGCGGCGCGGTGTGTCACCTCCCGCGTCCACCTGTGCCTTGCGTGCTCCGTGCCGTGCCTGACCGCCGCCCGGCCGGTGTACTCCCCTCAGGCGGTGCGGTGCCGCGGGACTGCGTGGACCACACGGCCGACGTACTACTGGCGCTGAACCGAGCCAACGCCGGCCAGCTCAGCCGGTGGCTGGCCGCCATCTTGGCCCAGGACGCCTTCCCCAGCCGGAGGTCACCTCAAGCGACAAGAAGGCCTTTATTAACACGTGCTCCAGTTAGTACTCGGCGCGCCGCGTACGCGCTTGGCGGGGTCACAGGGTCGGCGCCGAACTGGTGCCCGTGATCAGGGCAATGTTTTGTCTCCTGGCATTTTTGCGGACAAGTTAAACTTGGCTGGAATTCCGGTCAGAACCACCGCTCGGGCTGAGGGTGGCGCTGGTTACGCCACTATCGCCACTCTCAGCACTGGCTACGCCACTACCGCCACTCAGCACTGGCTATGTTCCTTGTGAATAATTTCGCCACCGGTCTTGGAGGAGTCTTGTTGCCTGCCTGGTTGTTCTATCTTCTACGACACCTTATGGATTTATTGATGGCTTGAACAAGTCAGCTTGAAAGCATTCGCCCGAAGTCTTCTATCTTTGATCAGAAACCTGAGAAATCTTTGAAATCTTCATTACATGAACGCTGGCTTTCTGCGTTATTTCTTGCTCTGTTGAGTTGTTTATGACTGGAGCCAAAACATACCAAAGCCATCTGTTCATCTCGTGTTGTGTTGTGTTACTGACAACCGGAAACCGAAGGCCGAGTTTAACGGCGAATCCCCTGCCTCCAGAAACCGTAACAACAAGACGTTCCTGCGCAGCAAGATAGCCGTGTTCAGTCAGCAGTGCCGCGGTCTGCACGGCACCGAGTACGCGGCGGCTACACTCAACACGGCCGGCTGAGCGTCGCGTCCGAGCCGGCCATCAGCTGCGCACGGCCGCCGCTGCTGCCCGCTGCCGGCCTGCGGCCGGGCCGGTCCCGTGCGCCGGCCGCCGCTCCTATTGGGTGGCCTCGCCCCCGGACGGTCCGGCTGGTGACCGGCTCGAGGCACCGAGCGCTGCGTGCGGCCACCGGGACCAGCCGGAGGGCAGGCGCACCACTAGCTTTAGCAGCAGCTGACATCGGAGGCACGCGTTCTCTCACCAGATCCGTGGCGGCGAATCTCGAACGTGTCACTCCGTCACCGGGGGAGGGACAGGGGGGGGGGGGGGGCACCAGGCTGTCCGGACAGTGCCGGTGCGGTGCCGCGTGACCAGGGCGCCGGCCCACTCGGTCGGGGCCCCCCTGCCGTGGTCGGCGCCAGCGTCGATGCGCCGTGCGGCGCGCCCGGCTGCTGGTGAGTCGGTGCGCTAGCCGGCACGGCTGGCCGGGCGGCTCGGCGTCCAGCCTGCCAGCCTGCTGACCCCAGCCCAGGCTAGCCGCTGACGCTCTGTGATATTATTTACCCCGGCCAGATCACGCTGCGCCGGACGTCGCTCTTCAGCGCCGGGCCACGCATCGCTTTATTTGGCGGAGACGTGTTCAGTAATGTGTCGAATACACCGATGTCTCATTGTTTTGTCTGATTCGCTGCGAGGATGCCGGCGCAGTGGACTGGAGTCAGCCCGGATCAGTGTGCCAGCTGGGAATCCAGTTCGGTGCCCAACGGGCTGGCGTTCTATACTGTGCTGTGCAGTGAAATCAGCCAACGAGCTGGGTACCAACCGCGCACATTCTGCTGTATCCATGAAGGTGTGCAGCACAACGGTGGTGGCAAGGTCGGCATTGCAAATATTGGGCCAGGAGAAAGCAATGGATCTTAGTGCATGTTTTGACTAGACACGACTTTCACTCTCATTTCTCCCCACAAGAGAAGCACGTCACGTGAAATGGAGGTACTTCGCCTTCATTTTACTGCCTGACAGATAACCAGCATTGCCTGATATGACAGCTAACCCTGCTCATTCTTGGCGAAATATCAAGGATTTTTGTACGTTTCAATAACCTTGCAGACACCAGACCTATATATATATATATAGTAGTAAACATGGGAACCCATCCTACCGAGCGCAGCCTTACAAAGCCAGACATGCTACGCGTGCACAGACATGCAGCCCACTCATTTTCTCCGTGTCATGTTGAGTCCTGTGATTCTGAGGCTAAGTGTCTCGGAACAGCAGGCAAAATAAGCTCAAGTTGACTGCTAAGTACCACCAAAACCAAGCGCGTACTTCATTTCTAGCTTGTTTATCTCTAGCCGGCTGGGCGATGTAATCAGCTGATGGCTAATAACTAATGCAGAATTTTTTGTTGTTAGTAAGTAGTACAAAACATCTTAGCATTCAAAACGTGTTAAAAACGGGTTCCACAAGCATGACAAGTGTCACACTCAATATCCCAGGGAAATAACACGACGTCAGCGACACGTAAAATTATGTTCGACAATTGCGCGCAAAAAATCATCGGCGTATATCCGACTGCTGCTCTAAGTCTAGGCACCAAAGCCATTACAGACGGAACCTGTGCGATCGTGGATGCCGCGTTGGGCCAACAAAAAGGCCTCGATCAACAAAAATAGGAACGGTCCTCAGAGCAAGCGAAAAGAACCCAAGGTCAACGTCGAAGAATCTAAACGATCGGTAATGCCCAGCAGGCTGATATTAAGGTCCCGGCCAGTGCACGGGACCCTCTGAGCAAAGGTGAATTACCCAAGGCCACACCCGAAACTAATATGAAGGCCCCTGGGCATTTGAGTACCCTAGCGTATGGGCCCCCGGAAGAAGCGCATAGAGCTTTTCGGGCGACTGGGAAGAATACGTGGATGGCCCCTGGTCGATCCATGGTGCCTAGGCATGGAAGCAGATAGTGTCCTAACAGCAGTGCCGGGATCACCTTCGAAAAAATGTTCAATGATCAATCAAGTGATCAAGAGATCAATGACAGCTTAGAAGGCTCCTTTGACTCGCTGATCAGTCTCATTGGAAGATTTGGTGCTGATCAGTCTCAGAGGTTCGGAGCGTGGGTTTGTCTGCAAATTAATTCCAGGCGGTTTTGGACGTTTTTAGTGGCCTTCGACCTGACCCCAGGTTGCCATCTTCTGAAAAGGGACAGATTATCGACTATGGTATATCGTTTGGTACAGGCATGGTGGCGATCAGTTCCATGGGCACGGAGCATGGGGTTCTCTGCAACCTATTTTGGTGGTTTCGGCCGTTTTTTGGTGACGTTTGACCTGACTCAGGGTCACCATGCTCTGAACAGGATAGGATATCGATTATGACGCATCGATTGTTAAGGTTTCATACCGATCGGTGCCATGGGCGTGGAGCATGGGGCTGTCGGCAAACTTATTTTTCCGCTTTTTGAATTTGTGTGACCTTTGATGTGACCCAAGGTCATCATATTCCAGAGAGGACAGGTTATCGATCAAGCGGCATCGAATGGTGAAGGTTTCATGTCAATCCGTGCCATGGTCTCGGAGCATAGGGCTGTCAATAAGCTTGGTTGGCAGTTTAGTTCCTTCCCGAACTTGGTGGCTTTGCAGCACATTTTTGCTATGAGTGGCATCTGTGGTGCTTTTATATCTGCCGGTATAGATGCACATTGGTCCGAAGTCTTGGGCCGTGTTCGATCTGTCGTCAGCACGGTTGTCGGCTGAAATGCGTGACGTTATGCGTGCTGACGGTGGGCGAACTGAAGGGAAGTTTTTAACTTTAGTTTCCTTTTTCCCTTTACCTCTTAACTCCCTCAGACCATGCACTAAATTTGGTTTACCACCGACCATGACACACTGTCTTTAGTCTTACAATAGCGTGTGAAATTGTGGCTCCTGCTCCGGAATTACCATCGTCTATCCCATTCGCAGGTTGAGTGCTTCGTCCTATCCCCATCTCATTTAAATTTCTTCCATTCTCATTTTGAAGTGTTCGCCTCAATTTTTGTACAAAAAATCTATCGACCCTTCATTGCTACTTATACTGGCATGTAGTTCATTATGTTATCAAACTTCTACCTGTAGACAACGGCCGCGTTCGGTCTTTCGTCAGCACGTCTGTCAGCACCAATTACGGTCCAGTATTCTGCGTGCGTCACGTCACGTGACTACAAGCTCACGTGATCTGTGACGTCACGCACTTGCTGACGCTGCTGCCAGAATTTTATGTTAGCCCGTCAGCATAGCGAAAACGCGCTTCGCTGACTAGCGGGTAAAAATCGCACCGACCAAGAAGCGGGACTTCGATTCGGTAGCTCTTGCGTTTGCGAGCACCTTAGGTGGGGCTGGCGTGCATATTGCCTTGGGTGGGGGCACTTATCTCTAATTTTGGGAGAAAGCGACATAGGATAGATAAGGGGGAAATTGAAGTGCCATGCGTAACCACGAAAAGATTGGTGACATTAATTGGTGTGGTGTAGTTGCGCTCCCCGAAAACCAATAGTGTTATCGTGTGTGCGACAATAGTGTGAGTTACCGTGTCCGGTGAAATATCGTTAAGTTGTTATCGATAGGCCTTAGCGATTGCAGCAGTGAAGGATCGATAGACCTTTTCCACACAAAAATTGAGTGAACGCTTAAAATGAAAAGAGAAGAAATTAAATGACATGAGAATGGGATTTGACTTTGAAGCCTTTGAAGAGCCGGCCAGAAGTCAAAGAAAAGCCTTTGACTTGCCGATGGGATAGCTGCTGGTAATGCCGGAACAGGAGCCACACTTCCAAACACCACTTTATAGGTGTGCCATAGTCGGTGGTACGCCAGAGTTAGAGCGTGGTCTGAACTGGAGTAGTTAAAAGTAAAAGAAAAAAGAAGGTTAAGTTGAAGACTTTTCCATCATCCCGCACACCGAACGCTCCGTCAGCACGTATGCCGTCACACATACCGCCGACAGTCATGCCGACGACAGATCGAACGGGGCCCTGGCAGCGGCGTCAGACGGCGCGCGGTGCCACAAACCACGTGACTTTGCGGTCACGTGACGTAGAGAAAATACTGGGTAGTGACTGGTGCTGATAAACGTGCTGACGATGGATCGATCGCGGTCCGGGATTGCTTTTTGTGCGTGAAACGTTTTCAGCTTTTATTCCTGTGTCGTGTTTTGACAAGGTAAAGTGTAAGTGTGAAACAGTTTATGAGAGTCTGACGCCTGACGTCTGAGAGTGCGGAGCGTACTGTGTGACGGGGAGGTATGTCGCTGAAAGCTCAGCCTTGCGCTGAGTCGTGTCCGTTATTGAATCTCAGACCTCTCCGAGACAGATTAGCAGGCCAATTTGCTCTCAGTGTTATTGGCAATGGCAACAGCGATTCTCACAATTATTCAATATTCTGCCATATTAATAAATACGAAATAAATACGTAGTGACGGGATAGCGTCATACCGCCGCTGCATGGTTCTCATATCTTTAAATAGGGCATCATCTGTAAGTCAGTCATCAGTTCCAGCAAGGGGTCCCAAAGGCACCAGATTCAGAGTCAAAATCTGAGGTCAACTTAAAATGCAAAGGACGGAACAACACCTCATTGGCGCTGTATGGAACCGATCTGTACCAATTAGCCGTCATTACAAAGCCCGTTGTTGATTTCTGTCAGGAATACCAAAACGTTTAACTTCAGAGACCATTGTGGTGGACAAAAGCTTAAAGAGCATATTATTAAGGTCAAAATACAAGGAAGCGTCGAACTGCCGCCGTATGGAAGTTATCTGAACTCATTAGACGCCATAAGAAAGCCCATTGTCGGTTCCAACCTAGCCTCTCCTAACGTAAAACGTTAAGGCCGATTATGATGGTAAAGCCCCTTTCGTGGTCAGCGGGCAGGTCAGCACTGCACTGCCGTTGTATGGGACCGAGGTTGATATCTTCATGGTTGATGATGCTGGCGATGTTGGTTGGTGCTTTATTGTCAAATTTGCATTCCTGCCCTGGCTGGAATGAATGCGTATCTCTCAGATGCACCCTTCCAATCATTATCGGCACTACATAGCGGTAATGCGGGGCTAGCCCATTTTGACCTTGGATCTTCATTTTTCGTGTGTTGGTTTCGGAAGCCTCGCTTGGAATCGACAACGGGTTTACTAATGAAAGCCTGATTGGTAAATATCGGTCCCATATAGAAGCGCTGCGGTGCTACCTCGTTATCTGACCCTTAAGTTGGTTTTGGATTTTACTTTAAGTAGTGTTTTTGGACCCCTGGCTGGAATTGACAACGGAATTTTTAATGACGCCTCATTTCTACAGATCGGTCCCATCCAGCTGCAGTGCGGCGCTACTGCCTTCCTTTGACCTTGAATTTGGCCCCGGACTTAGACTTTAAACATTCAAAACACCAACACCATACAGACATTACAATAGATATCATCAAAACAAGACATCAGAACCATACAGCGGCGGTACTGTACTAGCCGTTTTTAAACCTTGAATGCAAGTTTTCATATTAGCATCCATTTGCGCGTTTTTGCCTGCCAGGACTGGAATGGATACGTGTCTCCCAAATGACACCCTAGTTATCTTTTGTCAGCCATATACAGCGTGAGACCTTGACAACCCGCTTGTTGAGCTTTTTACCACAGTTGGCCTTGAACATTGATGTTTTGTTGTCCCGGGCTGGAAAAGACAGCGGACTTTCTGATAGTGTCTGATGGCACAGATTGGTTTTATACACCAGCAGTGCGGTGTTTCCCCGTCATTTGACCTTTAATTTGACCCTGGATTCTGGATCAGTTATCAATGTTACTACAAGAATTGGTTATTTGACGTCTGGAAGCCAAGTTGTTTGATGTAAAGCAAACCTGATCGCGTTTTTAATACCAGCGGGCTGTGTTTGATTCAAAAATTAATTTTAAGCAAATTCGGTCCTTTAGGCTGAATCCGGACACAAAAGCGTCCGTAGCTTAACCGACGTTTTCTCACGTATTCATGAAAAGTGCAAATCTTTACAGCGGAGCAGGCGCATGCCTCGCTTATACGGTGAGCAACTTAATACGAATGGAAGAGCCTTCTGCCTTGGCGCATTGGTACAACCCTGAAACATTTCCACACGAATCGTATATTCTCACCTACCAGAAGCACCCAGATCTGGCAGGTGATCCTACCATGTGAAGTCAGGACGCCTCCAAGTGAAAGCTCGGTCTGTACCAGCTATATTGTTACGCGCATAGCCCACCGTTGTGCACACCTGAAACATACCTCTGTGGCTGAGCACTTACCCATCTGTAATATTCTACCTATCCTACCTACTTGCCCAGGAACCTGCCTCTCTCAGAGATGGCAGCGTGCGGCCGGCTGCAGCACGGGATGCTGCTGCCCTGAAGCGCTACGACCACTGCCCGGAGCCGCTCCACGAGTCAACGGCTGCGGCACCGGACGCCGCTGCCTCGGCGGCGCGCTACGACCACTGCCCGGAGCCCTCCACGAGTCAACGACCTCTGGCCCGCGCGGTCCGGAGCACCACAGTGCAAACCGTGCTGCCGAGGCAAGATGAGCTGAGCTCATGCAGCGGCGGCCGTTTGGCTGAGGTGAGCTCGTGTCAGCCGCGGCTCACTGCGTTCCCGGCCAAGAATGGGGGGGGGGGGGGGGGGGTAGTTCGACATGGCCCTAATCTTGTGACTGTTGGCAGCTGAGGTGAGCAAATTGGGTATGCGCTGCTTTTATCGTAGTGAGACTTTGGACATTCGTCGGTTTCGATAGGGCCAATGCTATTACTCGTTAGAAAAGACTGTTTTTCAGACCATTTGTAAAAACATTTCCGGTTAAGTTAAAGTGATACATAATTTAATGGTCACACGCATGAAAACCGGCCAGTTACGGTTTGTTCCTAACACTGGAAATTCTTGCTGACTAGAAATAGCACTGTATTCATATATGGTATTCATTGTACTAGAAATGGAAGTGAGCGGACAGGTCGGGCAGCGAGGGTCCGACGTTCTGCCATGATGTGGACTGGCACTGCTTACTCCGGGCCTCGGAGGATGATCAGCGTGGGCGCCGATTCAAGCCTCCCGTCTTGCTCGTGAAGTGGGATTCACGCAAGGAATGATGCTGAGCCACAGTATCCTATTACTACCTCATTCCATGTTGCTCTGTGATTGCTGATGCTGCTGCAGCAACAGCATTCTGGCAGGGGCGCATCTAGGGCCTTGGTAAGAGGATGGTGCAGGGTTGATGAAGGGAGCCCTGATGGTGAAAGGGTCTCCCCACAATGAAGATATTTAGCTCATTTGGTTTCGAACTGACACGATTTGCATCGTTTCATGTTCATTTTCGACTTTATCATCTGGAACAGAAGTCAGAAAGCTAAAGAAAAGGAAATGGTTTGCGTTTTGAATTTAACAAACCTGAAGGAAATGATTGCTAACTGAATGCGTGGAATAAACCTCTGGCGATATTATTTGGGATGATCAGGTAAACTCTCCGTATATATTAGGAACATGCGCGCTTTCAACACTAGAAGCAAAATATCGGCATTGCAGTCTCCCTGAGCAGCGCGGCGTCAGGACCGCAGTTAAAACCAGGCGGCGGCCAGCGGCGGTCGAAAATGATGAGTATCTTGAAGAAGTACATTTCGACGCCTTTTGACATTTACTCGTGCATGCTGGTGGATGTTTCACCTACGGGATTTTTAGACTGACTCAGATTGATAACAGCAACGAAATAGCATTTACCACACTGCGAACTGGTGATGGAATCTGGTGGTGGAACTGAAAGAGTAAAGGCAAAATAGCTTTTTCTGTGCTGCTTGAGTTGTCGATGCGTCCAGGGGATAAATGCAAAGACAAAGCTGAAAGACACAGTTAGGTCCAATCTTCGAACAGCGCGAAGTGATTTTGAAAGCCTTTTGGAAGCATTATTTCACGACGGTTGTTCTCGGACACCCGGCGCCAGCCACCTGGTGTTAACTGCAGCGGCCAACAACGCTCCGTTTAACTCCTTAACACCAGAAAATTGCCAGCCGATTTCAACCCTAGAAACATCAAAATATTCCAAAGCGCAAGAAGTAGCGTGCGTCAAAAACACCTGTCCTCTCAAGGTCATCCCTCAAGGTCAAACACGTGCTCAAAGGGCGGGGAACTCAATATCACGAAAAAATCACTGCCAACATTGAACTTGTCAAGACCAGAATATTCACCACAGAAAAAAACTAGCGTCCGTCAACAAGTCCTGAGGTCTCAAGGTAATCTTCCAAGGTGATATTCAGGCTCAAAGTACGGGGAACTCCATGCTACGAAAAAGTTACCAGCAGATTTTAGACTTCCAAACATCAAAATATTTACAGTCTCAAGCGTTAGAGTCCGTCAAAAAATCCTAACCTCTTCAGGTCACCCTTCAAGGTCAAACGCGGACTCAAAGGACGGGGAACTCCACGTCACCAAAAAATTACCGACCGATTTTAAACTTGTAATAATCAGAATATACATCACAGATAAAACCAGCGCTCGTCAAAAATTCCTGACCTCTCAAAGTCATCCCTTAAGGTCAAAGTCAGGCTCAAAGGACGGGGAACTTGAAGTCACCAAACAATTACCGGCCGATTTTAAACTTGTTAGCGACAGAATATTCATCAAAGAAAAGACTTTCATTTGTCAAAACGTCTCTGCCTCTCAAGGTCATCCTTTATGGTGAGATTCAGGCTCAAAGGAAGCGGAACCTCATATCCCCCAAAAAATCACCGGCTGATTTTAAACATACAAATGTCAAAATATTTACAAGCGCAAGACCTTGGGTACGTCAAGAGGTCACTTTTTCAGGGACCCTATCAATACAAATCTCGGGCTTCGGCGTTGTTCCTGCTCGGGCAATGGGCCCCTAGGGCACACACTGAGCCAGCTGTTCGGTGCTGGTAGCCGCTGGCTGAAATAGGGGCCTTTAGTGTTCTAGGGGGGTTTCAATAGGTGTAAGAGGCCCTCTGGCCTGGCTGTCATTTTGGGTCACGGCCCTACGGGCTGGGAGCCTTAATGCGATTTACAGCCGGCTATTCAAGCCCTTCAAACTTCCAATCGGGCCCTTGATTATCGGTCCTAAAGGGGCCCATTGGGCTCGTCTTCGGGCCTTTCGAATACTGCCTACGGCCGACTCGGGCCCCTTACCAACTCGAAACTCGTTTTCAGCACTGTGGAGTCCTGCCGTCCCAGGAGCTCCTCAGTGACACACAGGCCCCGACCAATGTAAATTGCGGGCCCCAGCCTTGTCCCCATTTGGAAAATAGCCCCTTAGGCCAAGACCGACTGCTCGGTTTTGGTGGTGCCTGACCGA
>NW_023597054.1:33160306-33349678 GCF_011947565.3 Pollicipes pollicipes | reverse complement strand
CGCACGCAGACGGTGGAGAGCGCCTCAGACGAGCTGCGACGGCCGACGGCCGACCCGCCGGCACCGGCTCCGGCCCGGCTAGACATCCGCCAGCTGGCGCAGGAGGCGCTGCGGCGCACGACGCGGCAGGAGCCGCCGACCGGCCTGCGCCAGCTGGCGCAGGAGGCGCAGAAGGCGATCGCCTGTCTGCATGCAGCCGGAAGAGGCGCCCCGCTGCCGGCGCCGCTGCCTCGGACCGCACCGCCGCCGCCGCCACCGCCCGAGCCGGAGCCCGAGCCCGAGCCCGAGCCCGAGCCGGCGCCGGCGCCGGCGCCGGCAGACTGCTCGCCGGCCCGCCTGCGGCCGCGCATCGTCAAGCCCGGCGAGGAGACGCGCCGCGAACCGGTGGACGACGAACCGGAGGTCAAGGGGGTACGCGGGAAGCGGAAACCGCTCTACTCGGCTCCGCGCCGGTCGGACGCTGCCCGGCGCGAGCCGCCCACGCCCAAGAAGGTGACGTCTGCCGCCAAGACGGCCAAGCCGGCAGCGACGGCGGCCCGCTCCGGCTCAGGCAGCTCGTCGTCGAGCTGCACGGTGCGCGGCACCAAGACGACGCAGCTGCGCAAGGTGATCAGCGGCGCGGCGGTAGCGGGCACGACATTGTCGCGAATCTCGCGCTCGACCACGCCCAGCCCGGCCGGCAGCGCCACCTCCAGCCCGCAGCTGGCGCTGCGCCGGTTCGGCTCGGCCGGTAAGGCAGGTGTGGTGAGCCGGGAACTGCCGCGACCGGCCTCCACCCCGGCGGCAGCGGCGGCGGCGGCGGCGGCGACGGGCCGCGCCGCTGTGCGACGGCCTGTCTCTGTGCCGGCAGCGGTGCCGACGTCTCGGCTCCAGCGGCCCTCCTGGGTGGGCTCCGTGCGGCCGTCCCGCCCGGCGACCGTGACGCGCACGGCGCCGGCGCCGGCGCCGGCCCTTCCCTCGCCCGAGCCGCCACCGCCGGCGCCGGCGCCGCTCGTCAAACAGGGCACGTTTACGCTGGACGAGCCGACCCAGGAGCAGACGGCGGCCGAGGCGGAGGCGGACAAAGCGCACTGCCCGCCGCCCGCGCCGACGCGGGCCGGCCAGATCGCCCGCGCCCTATCGGCCCAGCTGAGCCGGCCGCCCAGCGGCAGCCGGCCGCCGCCCAAGTCACAGAGCGGCCAGGCGCTGGCCGCTCAGCGTTCACGCATCCCCAAGTCACCCAGCTACGAGAGCACGCTAACGCTGCGTGTGCGCTGTTCGAGCCAGTCGCCGGGCGCGCGCCGCCAGCGGCCGGCCTCTCCGCGCCGCGGCCGCCAGCTCCGCCAGAGTGCCAGCAACTCCAGCATCAGTCCGCGCGCGGCGGCGCGCGGCGAGCGCAGCGCCAGCAACTCCAGTGTCAGCTCGAACGCCTCCACCGGCGGCGGCGGCCGCCAGGAGGAGAGCACCGGCAAGATCGCTGCCCTCTGGCGCCGCATCGAGGAAAGTCGCGCCAAGCAGCAGCCGAGGGGCGCCGACAGCCGGGTCTGGCTCAAGGCCGCCGGCGAGCCGGGCGACGCCAACGCCAACCGACCGGGCCGGCGCGGCCCGCTGACCGACGGCGTGGCGCCGCGCGCGCACCTCCTCTTCACGCCGCACGGCTGGCGCCGGACTCACTCGCCGGCAGAGTCGCCAACCGAGCCGCCGCGCGCGCACACCACCGCCATCATCCCGCCGTTCAATTACAACCCGCCGGCGGGCGCGGCGCGGCCCGCCGCCAGCGCCTCTGGTGACGGTGCTGAGAAGCGCAAGCGCAAGTCCGGCGCGCTCGCAACCACCTGACTGTGTCTCCCGGCCGCAGGGTGATGTGTGTGATACTGTGAGCTCGGGCGGTGCCGGTGGCGTGTGATGCGTGGATACACCACTTCCTCCGTCGGGCCGCAGAACCGGCGCTCACTTCAGTTCCGGAGCTCGTACTAGTATTCGCTATTTCTCTCAACGTCCCGAAGGGGCGACCGTACCATGCGGTTTTCTGTCTGGTGTGATAGATTTTGAACCTAAGGAGGTGATTTTTTCCATTGTATTTGTTCCGTGATAGAGGATCTTTGCGTCGCGTTTGCCTAGTTCTGAACTCGCTCCTGTATCTGCCTTGACTGGGATGGAGTATCATTGTGTACTCCTCTGCTCGTATATGGCAATTTATTGCATAATAAACAAGCAGCTTTTGTATTCTCATTTTCTAGCCTTGCTCAAAGCCTTCTTGTGTCATATGTCATATGTCAAAACCACGCTGTCTCAATGCAAGGCAAGAGACAACATTTACATTGGACAGGTGCAAGGTAGGCCACCACGTGTGTCATAACTTTCCGAGCCATCACACACAGCGACGCTGTGTCCAGCGACACGCGACGGGCGGTGGTGTGGGGCAGATCAGGCTGCTGGCAGGGGAGGCGCCCGGCCTCTGGCGCGGTGGCCCGGCACGTCAGCATCAGTTCGCGTTCCCTCCCCCCCGCCTGGACTGCTGTCGTCCGCTGTGTACCAGATACCTCTCCTGTATCTGATCCCAGTTTCACTCTCCTGTGTCGGTTCCCAGTCAACTCCCCTGTATTGGCTCTCAGTCCGACTCTCCCGTGTCAGCTCCCAGCCCAACTCTCCTGTATCAGCTCTCAGTTCGAATCTCCTGTTTCGGTCCCCAGTCCGTCTCTCCTATGTTGGTTCGCATCCCACCTCTCCTGTATCGGTCTTCAGCCCGCTCTCCCGTGTTGGCTCCCAGCCCGCCTCTGCTGTACCGGCTCTCAGCCCGACTCTCCCGTACCGTCTCCCAGTTCGGCTCTCCTGTATCGGCTCTCAGTACGGCTCCCCCATGTCGGCTCTCAGCTCGACTCTCCACTGTCGGCTCCCTGTGCCAGCAACAGCCCCGGCAGCTCGCTGCCCCTGGTGGCTCCTGGCCGTCAGCCGCAGACAGTGCGCACTCCGAATCCGCTGACCGTTTGCGGTCGGCCCTCCGCCACTGTCGACCAGACCAGGCGGCCGTCAGCTATACTGATCTGTATTTAGAGTGGTGCCCGGAGACCTGGCACCACGGCCGCCGGACTTGGTCAGCGGCCGGGCACGGCGCACACCACGTTTGGCAGTCGGCACTGACGCCACTGGCGCTGTTCGCAGCGCTCGCTGTGCACACAGCAGCACTGCGCCCGACACGTGCGCAGTAGCTCGCACCAGAGTTAGACTCGCACGTTCACACCCACGCAGGCCCGAATTACGCGCTATGTACGAAAAGACGCGGACTAGGAATACAACTGCACGCACAAACCGACACGGTCAGGGTTGCACCCGTACATACAAAATCGGCGCGCGCTGGGTTATACCCAATATATAAACACGGCACCGAACATCCCCCTCCCCCGGCTCCATCTCACAGCCACAAGGCAATGGCATTGCTGACTCCTTCGAAAGGTAGCTCACAAGGAAAACGTTAATTGCACTCGGTTCGTAACCAGACGGGTAACATTAAAACATGATAAATGTTTATAAGTTACAGAACATCAACATAATTTGTTCGCTGATTACACCTTCACTTAGCAATCCCGTTAATAATATTTCCTTTTAAAAAGGTGCCACAAAGACCCCGACGCAAGCGCAGAGCTGACCAATTCAGACAATACAAACGCAAAAACGCGATCGCATGAGCACTAAAAGGCAGTTTCAACGGTCTCCTACCTAAAGGTAGGAGATACATCAAGTACCTCCTCCCAACCAACACGCAATCCAACACGGACGTCCGTACAACCTGCAAACCCGTCTTGTGTTCCTTCCCTGGTCAGGTACAAAATACGCGCGTCGAGCAATACGCCGCCGCGCTCCGTCTGGCTCCGGGCCCGCAGTCCGTCCTCGCCCATACATCAGCCGCCAGGGCCCCCGGCGCCGCCGCTCAGCCTCCTGAACTGACGGCAGCATCAGCGGCGACGTCAGCGCCCCATCCGACGCGGCGCGAGCGCCCACGACTCGGCCCGGAAGACGTCCCGGACGCCGCTCCACACCGTTCCGTGATGTCGCCCGCGCGGCCCCGGCCTGACACGTGGCGCTCGCACAGGTCACGCGGTGTGGTAACACTGCTCAGCCCTCGGGCGCCAAAGGTCCCGAGCTCACGGGTCCTTCCCCGGCAGACCGCACGCTACGGCCCCGCTTCCGTCGGCCGCTGGGCGCGGCCGTGAGCTGACATGCACGCCACGACGTTGGTCCGCAGGTTGTCGAACATGGTGGACAGACCCTCAAAGGCGGCGTTGCCGATCAGCTGGCGCAGGTGGTTCTGGGAGCTGGTCAGCTGCTGCGCCGAGCGCTGGTCGACGCTGCTGGGCCCGTGCTGGCCGTAAGCGTGGCCGGCGCTGGGGTGGGCGCCGGCCACCGCCGGCAGGCTGGGGTGGCCGGGCCGCTCCGACTGCGGTGGCCAGTCGGCCGGCTCGGCCGCCGGGTACCGGTGGATCAGCTGGGCGGCCACGGGCGGCTGGCCGCCCTCCAGCCGCACCGGCTGCAGCTCCGCCAGGCGCGGCTCGTCGCCCGCCGCCGGCTGACAGAACTTGAGCACCGAGTCACGACGCGCCGTGCCCGCCGCGCCGGCTGGCCGCTCCGCCGGCGGCAGCGTGCGCGAGCCGCCGGCGGGCGGCGCGGCCATCGGATTGTCGGGCTGCCCGGCCGCGGCCGGCACCAGCAGCAGCTGGGCGCCGGTCGGGTCGGCCGGCGGCGCCGACCCAGCCACCTGCACCAGCACCAGGTGACCGGCGGCGGGCGGCGCGGCGGACGGCGCGACGGCTGGCGCGGCCGACTGGACGTCAGCCGGAAGCTGCGACGGCTGGGCGGTGGTCGCCGGCGCCGGCTCGTCGGGCTCGTCGTCGGCCGGGCTGCCGGCCGGGCTGCCGGCCGAGCGGCGGATCTTGGCGCGCGCTTCGTCCCGACTGAGCCGGTGCGAGGCGGCCATGTGACGCGCCAGTGTGTCCACCCGCCGGCTGGTCACACGGCAGTACGGGCAGCCGAACTCCTTCTCCTCTGCCGCAGGACGGCGCACACGTCAATCGACATCACGCGCAGGCCACAACCGGCCCAGAGACAACTAACGCAGCGCGACATTACACCGCAGCCTTCGGCAATGCACATTGTCAATTTAGACGCCCGAGCACGACACAACATGCTGGCAAGACACTCTGACATTCGTTGGATCCAACTTCTTCCAAACATGGCCTCAAATACACATATCCCCAAGTGTGGTGTCGGAGCTGACACCGTGTCGGTGCTGTCGTTGCGTCAGTACTGACCCGCGTGCGCCTGCTCACCTGTGTGGATGCGCTGGTGTCTGCGCAGGTCGGAGCGGCGGGAGAAGTGCTTGCCGCAGGTGGAGCAGCTGTGGCGCTGCGCCGGCCGCGGCAGATCATGGCACTCGCGCAGGTGCTGCGACAGCGTGGCCGGCGTGCGGTACAGGCGCGGCTCCGGACACACCGGACACCGCTCCTCCGCACTCTCTGCGGACACACGGACACGGTACAGGCGCGGCTCTGGACACCGGACACCGCTCCTCCGCACTCTCTGCGGACACACGGACACGGTACAGGCGCGGCTCTGGACACAGGATACCGCTCCTCCGCACCCTCCGCGGACATACGGACACGGTGCAGGCGCGGCTCCGGACACACAGAATACGCTCCTCCGTACTCTCTGCGGACATACGGACACGGTACAGGCGCGGCTCCGGACACACAGAATACCGCTCCTCCGTACTCTCTGCGGACATACGGACACGGTACAGGCGCGGCTCTGGACACAGGATACCGCTCCTCCGCACCCTCCGCGGACACACGGACACGGTACAGGCGCGGCTCCGGACACACCGGACACCGCTCCTCCGCACCCTCCGCGGACATACGGACACGGTACAGACGCGTCTCCGGACACAGGATACCGCTCCTCCGCACCCTCCGCGGACAAATGGACACGGTACAGGCGCGGCTCCGGACACACAGAATACGCTCCTCCGTACTCTCTGCGGACATACGGACACGGTACAGGCGCGGCTCCGGACACAGGATACCGCTCCTCCGCACTCTCTGCGGACATACGGATACGGTACAGGCGCGGCTCCGGACACACCGGACACCGCTCCTCCGCACCCTCCGCGGACATACGGACACGGTACAGACGCGGCTCCGGACACAGGATACCGCTCCTCCGCACCCTCCGCGGACATACGGACACGGTACAGGCGCGGCTCCGGACACAAAACACCACTCCTCCGCACCCTCCGCGGACATCGGACAAAACGAACAAGGTACAGTCCACGCATGGTACACCAACATGACGAGGTACATGTCACGCTGTGTAGACACACGTCACGCCACACAGACATGACACGGTGGCGACTACGTGCTGGACGGATAGGCTCGGAGAAAGCAATCTGAGTGGGTAGAGATATGACATGATAACTTCCACCGGACTGGACTGTAATTGGCGTGGACGAATGTGCACACGGCGTCGACAGCAGCTGCAGCCTCGGGTACAGACATCTGCGCTAGAAGCACAGGCAGGCGTTGTTGGTACAGTGGTAAGCATAGGTGCCTTCCCAGCAGTTTGCGCGGGTTCGATCTCAATCTATCGCAAATGCCCGTTTTAAAGGTCTATCCGGCAATGCACACAGCTGCGTCTATGAAACAGACAACCGAAACCTACCTCAGCGCTCGTCCAAAGACGCCGCTAAAGTTGAGAACAACGTTCGTCGGGAGACTTCCCTTCCCCATGAAACGGGCTAACTTAACGTCTTATACAAATTATCGCCGTCGCATATAAGCCAAATATAGCCTACACCAAACGGGCATACGATAGCCAGGTGGCCACAGACGGAGACATCACGTCCCACCGACAGTGTACCGCGGCGACCCCGGCTCGGTGGCGACCCCGGCTCGGTGGCGACCCCGGCTCGGTGGCGACCCTGGCTTGGTAGCCATGAGCCGTCTGATGGTCGCTGCACACCCACCCTTGTGCTTCAGCATGTGCTTCTTGAGGTTGCCCTGGTCGGAGAAGGCCCGGCCGCAGAGCTGGCAGGAGAAAGGCTTCTCGCCGGTGTGAGTGCGCAGGTGCCGCTGGTAGTTGTACTGGCAGGTGAAGCGGGTGGAGCACACGGCACACTGCAGACCGCCCTCTGGAAAGTGGCGGCCGCCGCTATAAGGCCGGCAACGCTGCACGTGAGCCGAGTATGGCAGTCCGCCAGCACCGTAGATACCTCAACCAGACATAAAAGCGGCACACTGCAGACCGCCCTCTGGAAAGTGGCGGCCGCCGCTATAAAGCCGGCAACGCTGCACGCAAGCCGAGTATGGCAGTCCGCCAGCACCGTAGATACCTCAACCAGACATAAAAGCCAACCGAGCGAACGAACAAAACTAACAAAGACCCGTTCACAAAGTTCCCAAACGCATCTGGACACTGCGAGAACTTCAACTCCTAAGCCGGATCTGACATCCCGGGAGACCATCGATGAAACTGGAAGCTGGATCATGTGTCATATGTGATCAATCTTATTTGACGATTTTTCGGAAAATACTGTATGTTCCTTACGTAAATCGCATGTGTCGTTAGGTGGCAGGGCACGCACCAGACGTGCCCGCTGCGTCAGACGGACGCCGCGGGGGCCGGACCTGACACGCCACTCACCTGTGCTGTGGGTGGCCATGTGGCGGTCCAAGGTGGACTTTTGTAGAAACTTGGCCGAGCAGATTGAGCATACGTGAGATGGAGGAGTGCCTGGTGAGAGTTATCCGCGTGAGTGACCAGCATGAGCCAGATGCGCACATACATACAACTTCATGTAAATGGCAACAATCAGCTTGGAAAGTCTAAATGGCCTGCCATGAAATCACCGAGCTCCGATGAATTGTCGATATTGTTATCAGAGCCTATCCGATTACGATAGCCTCCGTTGTCATTGAACATGCCCATCCCTGCGCGAAAGTGAGCATAGACAACACAACAGGCGCCATTACAGGCAACCGTTTTGTTTTGCGTTTCTTTTGCCATAATTAGAGACTCCAGACAATCAGCTTAGCCGTGCTTTTGCAGCAGCGATGTCAGTCAGCTGAAGCAAACACAGAGCTTTGGAACACAGCCGCACACGAGCACATACATGGCGAACTAAGCACATGACTGACTTGGCTACAACACACCTTTATGCCTGTCCATGTGATAGTTGTAATGCTGCTTTGCATTCCCTCTCCAAGGGCACAGAGAGCAGCTGAAGCGAGCCTTGCCCGTGCGACAGCGCACGTGGCTCTTCCAGTGGGAGAATGTAGTGAAGTGTTTTTTGCACTCGATGCACTCGTATTCGGGCTTTGATCCCTCTGTGGAGAACGTTGCACGCAAATTAGCGGCCTTCTTGGTCCAATCCGTCCATGGTAAACAAATACCAACCACATCCGTGCGATGCATATGTTGTGTATGCATCCCCGCCCACGGCGACAAGGCACTATGTAGAGCCACAGAAGTGCTGCATGTTGGGACGGTTATAGAAACAAAGCTCGTTATTCCCTCAGCTACACATCGCTCCACGCAACCTCCGCCACTCCCCTCGCCCCCCAACCACACGCACCCGCCCATACCGCGCCCAACACACCCACCTGTCTCCACCTTGCGGACCACCATGAAGGCAGTGAGCCGTCGCGAGCTGCCCCTCTTGGAGCCAGGAGTCTTGCTGCGCCGACCTTCGCCGTGACCGGACTTCGCCCTGGACTCAGGCTCGGCCAGTGACGTCTTGTCCCCCGCCATGTCAGAACTGCCGCTCTTCTCCACATCGACCCGGACGACTAACTCCGGCCGCTCGGTCTTCTCCTGGTCGACTGGGGCAGACGCCTTCGCACTCTTGCTCTCGTCCTGGTCGAGCCGGGCCGCCAGCGCTGAGCCCTTGGCTTTCTGCTGGTCGACCCGGGCGGTCAGCCCCGAGCTGTTCTTCTCGCCGGCGCTGCGGTCCTTCTCCTGCGAGCTCCTGCTCTTCTCCAGGTCGACCAGGGCCAGGATGCGGGCCTTCATAGAGCGGGGTGGCGGAGGCGGCAGCGCGGCGGACGGGCACGGCGACGACGGGCCGCCGCGGGGGCTGGCCGGCCGCTGCACGTCCGCCGCTGGCGCCGGCTCCTCCCGGCGCTGCCGTTTGGTGCGCGGCCTGGCGCTCTTCGACGGCAGAAGCTCGGCGGCGCTGGCCGCATGGGAGTGCTTCCCGACGGGCTTGTTCATGATGAGTGCTGTACTTTCGGCGAGTGTCTGGGACTTTCGTTTCGCCGGCTTGCGTGTGGGCTGGGGGCTGCTCGACCCCCGGAGTCCAGTCGAGCTGTTCTCATCCAGCGGTCTCGCAGCCGGAGCGGAACCGGCCGTCTCTACGGGGGACTGCCCAGGAGCAGCGGTGTCATTCATCTTCAGGTGCACAGAGGATGCATCAGAAGCGTTCACCTCGCCCGACAACGCTCTGCTGTCCACGTCTTTGGCTGTTTGTGTGCCCACTTCCCCGCGCTGAGGCGCCGGCCGGCGCGCGCGGGTGGCCCGTTCTCCGCTTTCTGTGCCATCAGACGGAGCCCGGTCGGTCGGTCGAGGCGGCCTTGGCGCCGGTGCGTCCCCGCTCACCCGGCCAGACCCCTTCGGCCAGCCCTGCGGTACATCTCCTACTCTGGCAGCCGATGAGGACGCCGCCCCGGCCGCGGACCTCGGTGCCGACACGGACCAGCTCTCCGACACAGGCGCCGTGGCGGCCGCCGGCCCCGGCGACGGGTACTCGGCCGGCGTGGGCGAGGCCGCGACGCCGGCCGGTGACGAGCGGCCGCGACTGCGGAGCACGCCGCCCGCCGGACGGAACGCTGAGTCGGCCGCTCCGGCGCCCGCCAGCTGACTGCGCAGCTGCAGGATACGCGCCGACGGCTGCAGAAAGGCTGCCACCCGGGCCGGCTCGTCAGCTGCGACGTGCTGTCGGGCCGGGGACGAGCCAGCGCCGGCGGCCGACGAGCCCGCCCATACGGAGAAGGCGCCGGCCGCCGGCGCGCTGAGCCAGGCCGGACCCAGGCCGGACGTCGGGCAAATGGCGCCCGGCTGACCGGCCGGCGGAGCGGGGGATGTCGGCGGGGCGTCCTGGCCCTGTCCTCTGGCGTCAGGCCGGGCCGGCGGCGCGCGCTCCGTCGTTCCGGCCGGTGCCAAGCCTGCCAGCGGCGCCGCGGGGCCGTCGGCACGCCATCCTGGCACCAGCAGCGGGCCCAGCCTGCGCTCCAGCTCGGCGCCGGCCGCCTCCTCGTGACGTCGCGACGGCCACAGCTGCTCGCAGCTCCAGTACGGCCCGGCCACCGCCGCCGCCTCTGCCTGTGGTGCTGCCGCCAGAAATGGTCGCGATCACGGCATGTTTGAGGTCCGTGTAGCACAAAAATCGGTGCATTTCCGTAACGAGCAGCCTAAACTAAATGACAATAATATGACCTTATCAGACACGGATGATGTGTACACCCAGAAACATCCACATTGTTTCACTTGGCGACAAATGCAAGGACTCGTAGCACCTGCCAGTGCTAAGAGATGTCACCGAATAGCACCTGTAGCGCACGTAGCAGACCGTAACCACCTTCACAAGAAAACATTTGGCCATTCGCAACACGACCTCAGCGCAAAAACGACCTTCAAGGAACTAAATGCGCCAGGAGAGACTCCAGTTGCGGGCGATGGTGGTATAGTGGTGAGCATAGCTGCCTTCCAAGCAGTTGACCCGGGTTCGATTCCCGGCCATCGCACTCGGCGTTTTGTGTTGTGAAATTTCCGCCAAACGACTCGGATAGACGACTCCACTCGGAAGTCGGATAATCCACTGTAGGCACTATACGTATACAACATAACGTGAATCATGCACAGGAAAAACCCCTAGCCCATCGACATTAATGAGCATGCCCAGCACAAATGCAAAAGGTACATACAGACCAGTAACCATAGATGACTTTGTTACAATGACAACATTTTGTGTAGATACATGTGGTAATAATGTAATGTAAAGCAGCATACCACACATTAGGAATAAAGCATGTTACACCAAAAATGATGCAATTTAAGTACTACATGGGACTACACAACACCCAGAAGCAGCACAAGCTGTTGTAGCCTCAACCACCTTACTGCAGGATCGTACCTTTACAAGACCAACACCCATCTTCTTCTGACAGGAGGCAGTACCGACACTTCACATGCCCGCAGGCGTCGGTGACGAGCCTGTTACCTCTTCCAGCCACCAGGCGGCGACACTGCGGACAGCCGCTACCGACTGAAAGAAACACCGTGAAACACTTCAGAAACATCAAAAGTAAGTACAAACAGTTATCTTTCTGCTATGCTTCAACAAATCCCAGTACTCGTCCCCAAAATTATCAAGCTACTTACCCGATTAAATAAAAACGCAATCAAGCTAAAATTTCATGATTTAAAAGGAGTATCTCACCCTGCTTGTACTTTTCACTTACTGTTACATCAGACGCGGACACTTTGATCAGCATTACCAGTGTTCTCGAAATCCTTCTGAAAAGCTCAGGATATCGATTTGAGGTAGCTTACCCTGCGGGAGAAATCTCCTTTGACTCCCTGTGCACCTCTATGACAGAAATATATATATATATATATATATATATATATATATACAAGTTGCATTGTTTTCCAATGAGCATGTTCTGTTTGCAAAACATTAATTCTGAGAAAATGGTTGTGATAAATGCTATGAAAGCTTAACACACTTCATTTAGACAAAAAAAAATCCCAACATGAAGTTACTATCACACAAATTCAATGGAATGTTGCACTTTTGATTTAATTTCCCTCCTATGGTGTTTATGACAGCAGTTCTTTTCTGGGTGCACTTTGGATTTGGGAATGGGAGCATCACATGACCCATGTGACGCATTGGTTCAAACTTCAAGAAATGCGCTTCTCAGTAAAAGGCCCTGTCGCCCCTGGGTAAATCACAAACATTCTTTTCTTGCACCAGTAAAGGTGCACACGATGTTGTCATGACGACGGTGGTCGTCACTGCAGGGAAGGAATACTGAGCTGCCATGAAGTGATGACACCATAATTTGGACTAAAAAATTAGTAGAATTGATATCCTTGTCATGTATTCACAGTGCTGCAGTGACACTACCCAATGGTATTGTTAGATGTAACTAGTCATAAAGTTTCACTGGGAGTGTCAAGACTTTGAGGTAATTTAAAAAACATCCTCTTGTGAAACCTCTGGGCCAGTGACACCTAGTGATAGCACTGCATAGTGTCACTGCAGCACCATCAAGATAAACTGGAAAAAATTCAATGATTGTTAAAAAGGTAGTTGAAACATTCATTTCTGCTAAGATCCCATGTTAAGTATTCCACATTAATATGGAGTTTTGAACTGAGATAGCCATCTTGAAAACCTTTTAGTGCTGTTGGCTCAATTCTGCAACTCTGTCTTCAACTCTGCCTTTCTCAAGACCCATGCCCATTTAGTTTCTGAGCTACATGCCTGTGAAAATGGGGGAGGGTATTTTGGGGAGAGCACTTCAGTCACCTTGGCATTCATGAGATCATATCATTCAAATCATGTCACTCTATAAGCCATGCAGCCATCAAAGCCAACAAAAGTAAAATTGCTGAGGCATTCATTTCTGGCATTTGTGAGCACCATTTCCACATCTAACAGCTATCAATCGGCTCTAAATCAATGCTGTGCAAGTTACCATGATGTAATCGAACCATGATGTGTTGAAAAGCATATTCACTAAACAGAGGGTCGTGCTGTCTAGATCAGTCTTTTTCACTTAAAAAAAATAGCAATAGTTATCAGTGACCTTGTTTGATCATATCTGATGCTTGCTTCAAAATCCTCAAATGTGAAACATTGCCTTTAATTTTGTTTTGTCCCAATGACTTTGCTAAGCTTTTATCACAGCACTACCCTTCTTGCCTTCTTGGTACTGCAGTGTAGTTCTGAGTCCATGACAATGTGGTTGTTGTGACTGCCCTCAATGTGACATAGGAGAATCTGCTCCAGACAGTCATCATCTGCTATTGACTAGAGGTACTGTATTTGAGCTGATTTAACCAGCTCAATGCAGGCTGATAGGCTTCAAAGTAACACATCTACTTGCATGGATCATATCAGTACAAACATTTGTAATTGGCAGTGGGCAGGCAGTGGGGGACAAACCAAAAAGCCTGTTAGTTGAAAATCAAGTTATTGCACACTACAGACCATAAAACACTGTTTTGCAATGAGAAAGCACATTTCAAAAATGTCACTGTACTTAACATGACAGCGGACAAATAAAAATCATGCCATAATGCATCAATGAATTTGCATCACAGACTCTGTCTTAGGCCTTCTCAACATTTATAACACAGCCATTTTATAATTTAGTTTATTACAAACTTTACAGATAACAGAACACACATGTTGATAAAAGCAAGGCAAGCAAAAAGTATTTATCCCATAGTGGTGAGCAGGAAGCCTGACAAAATCTGACTGTATTGGCCACTGAGCAGCTACCTCAAGTCAAAATTCTGAGTTTTTCAGATGGACTTCTAAAAACCTGCCATTACCAATCCAATCAGATGAATCTAACCTGGCTGTAAGTGAAAAGCACAAGGTTCAAATAATCCCTCTTTAAGATATGTACACAGCTGCACACAACATGGTCCATGATTCACTTACCATTTTGAGCCATTCTGTCATCATGCGGAGTGGACACTGAACACTTGCTTTTTAAGATGACACAAGGGGGGGGGGGCAACTCTGAAAATAAATTACAATGTTATACAAAGCACAGTTCTACAGCAAATTATTTAACACACAACTTTTGCCCTCAGCAACTGCAGCTGAATTAAAGATTTGAAGGTTTTTAGGAGATCACATGACAAGCTTTTCTTGATGGGGCATACCTTACACAAAACCAAGCAAATTACGCCAGCAAGAGAAGTGAGCTTCAGCTAAGGATAGCCTCTGACTTTCGTTAACTTCAAATGACAACACCAATTTTTTAAAGAAATGCTTCAATGTGTGATGTGAATATCAGACATGCATGTGATAAATACATGGCAATGTATAACAGGCAATGGTGTGTTAACTTAAGGCACTGCAAGCAAATGTTCGGTAAACTTCGTCCACGTCATATCATGCAAAGCCGCTCGATGTCATAAACTTAACCTCCAACCTGAAAGGAGCGGGGCAGGGTCGATGCGACCCTAAGATTTGGTAACGCCTCAGTAAGCCTCGCACTCAGCAAAACGGTCCCTTTCACCTGAATCTAGCGGGCCACCTATACAACATTGTTATCAACATATGCACCGGTCATTTATCAAATTGTCAAACACCTTCATACACTTCTCTGTCCTATGTCATGTCAATAAATCGCATTCCCCTCACGCCCGTCACTCACACAATTTACACGACCGGGCGCAGGAATCAGCGGTGAAGTTGTCAGCTGATTGTAGTGAAGTTCGCTTACACTTACAGCTGATTGTATGGTGACGTCACAAAGCCACAAAATCACTGTCAACCGTGGTAGGTTGCCTTTGTAAGTTCCGCAAATAAGTGATCGGATCCCGGCGCTTTCCATCACGTGGTCCCTGCCAGAAGGACGGCAAATAATGAATAAAATTTGTATGGTATAGGAATACGTTTTCGACCCTTTTTGCATGATCTATGAGATGGGTATGAAATGCGGCCGGATGGCAACCAGCGTGACCAGATAGGACCAGGCCAGCATATAGACAGTGTCAGACGGGATTTGACGGAAAAGACCAAGCCAGGAAAAACTGGGGGTACAAAACAAGAAGGCTGGATAAAAAAAAGACGAGACCGGCGGGCCGCACAGATTGAGATAGGGCCAGACGGGACAAGGCATAACTAGACGGGATGAGACGGGATCCGAGGGAACCGTACATGACAGAAAGGAGCGTGACGAGACGGAACATACAGAATGAAACCAGGCGGAACCGGATAGAGCGTGACGGGGCCAGCCGGAACAGAACAGGATAAGGTTAGATGTTAATGGAACGGACCGGACAGGAACGAATGGGACCGGACCAAACCGGACTAGACAAAACGACAAGGCGTAATCAAACCAGGCGCGCGTCCAGAGCATTGGCAGGGGGGGGGGGGCACAGGGTTGACAAAAGGCCTCCCCATAATGAAAAGCCACCTCGTCCCCAAAAACACGGGATATGCCATTTGTTTATGACTGCCTACGGCCGAAATCGAGGAACGCTCTGTCTCAGCCGTCCCCAATCGGTACAAGACACTCTCTGACATTTGAGTCCACGGGCCTACGAGCGGTAGCTCCTAAGTCATTCGAGCCCTTCAGCTTTCCAATCGGGCCCTTGATCTTTGGTTCCGAGGGGCCCTTCGGCCCTTCTTCGGGCCCCCTCAAGCACCGCTCCTAGTAGACTCGGGGCCGCCCGCCGCCTCATGACCCCCTGTTAGGCGCTGTGGGCCCTGACCGACACAGGGGCGCTAACCATTGTTACAGGGATCCAGACCAATGTAGTTCGTGGCCCAGGCCTTGCTCCTGCTCGGGGATTGGATCTCAGGGTCTAGACTGACGGGGCGAACTGTTCGGCGCTCGCGGACTCCGGCCAACCGAGACATCCGCACTGTCTCAGGGGGTCCTCAAGGGTCACATGGAACACTGCCCTCGGTCGGTTCGGCACTCCTTGCAAACACAGGACCCTCTGTTGGGCATTCCGGATCCCTGACAGATGCCGAGACCACGACCAGTGTAAATCACTGGCCCCGGCCTTGTAGCTGATTGGGAAGTGGGCCCCCAAGCCCATGCCAACACAGGGCTGACTTGCAGGACTGGTGGTGCCTGACCGACAAATAGGCCCACATCAACTCAGGGATTCCCCGATGAGCACAAGGCGCTTTCCGACTGTCATGTAAGGACCCGTTCCCGCAGGCTGAAGCACCTGAATAAAACCCGACCAGCCTTTCGTGCCTTTAAGACCTCCAATGGGGCCCTTGATCGTCGGTCCCGATGGCGCCTCCAGACTCTTCTGGCCTCCTCGAATACTACCTCTGGCCGACTCGGGCCCCTTGCCAACGCAGGACTCCCTGATAGGCGCTGCGTTGCCCTGACAGCCGCTGGGGCCCGACCAATGACAGAACTGGACCGGACCAGACAGAATCAGATATGACGTCATGAGCAGAGGCGGAAACTGGCGAAACAGACCAAAATAAGGGGAACCGGGCAGGATGAGACCAGACGGAACGGGGTGGACCCGGAAGAGACCTGACCAGACCGTTTGGGACAAGACGGGACAGACGGAACTTGCCGACGGAATGCCCCTGTTCGGCATTTCGGCCCCTGACCAACACATGACCGCTCTCTTTTTCAGGTGACTCAAACAATACAAATCGTGAGCCCGGCCTTGTTCCTCCTCGGGAAATGACCTCCTGGGCTGAGACCGACACGGAGCTAATTGTTGGGTGTCGGTGGTCTCCGGCCAAACTAGAGGCCCACATTGTCCCAGAAGATCTCAATCGATATAAGGGCCCATCTGACTGACATTTGAAGTCACGGCCCTGCGGACTGGGATCCTGAATGTGACCTACAGCCAGCTCTTCGCGGCCTTTAACCTTCCAGCCGGGCCCTTGATCGTCAGTTTCGAGGAGTATTTTGGGCCTTTCGTCGCGCCCTTCGACCACTGCCCTGGTCGACATGGGATGCCTCGCCAATACGGGGCCCTGGTCGACATGGGATGCCTCGCCAATACGGGGCCCTGTGGACTCCCGGCCAACCCGGGGCCCTCACTGGCTCAGGAGCTCAACCAATGTAAATTACGGGTCCCGGCCTTGCGCTTGCTTAGGAAACTGTCCACAGGTCCAGCCCGACACGGGGCTAGCTGTTAGGTACTGGTGCTGCCCAATCAACATAGATGACCTTAATGACTCAGGGGCTCCCAGTCGACGAAAATGGTCCTCTGGCTGCCATTAAGGGTCTGGCACCGTAATTCAGGTCGAGAGGAGCGGTACGGGCCCCTGTGACCTTCCTGCATGCACTATTGCCCAGGCAGCATTGTAAGGGGTCTTCGAGCAGATGTGAGGAAATTCATTGTAACGTGGAAGGCTTCTCACAAGTCAGATTAACCCGGCAAGAAGACATGCAGGGCCCTAGCAGGAGAGCCCTCTGGACAGCGTATTGAGTCTTAATATTTGCCCAAATGTGTTACGTTTTGTGCTAAAGCTGCTTCCGTCTGCCGGCTGTGGGTCCCTTCGCGACCTGTTAGCCCCTTGGGAATACACGGAAAACTGCCAAACTGTTCACAGTTTCGTACGGGACTACGCGTCTAGTGAACGATTCATAGCCAGGAGTCCACAGTGCGTAACAGGGGGCCCTGTGCGGACAAGGGGCCCGAGTCGACCAGGGCAGTGTTCGAGGGGTCTTGAGAGAGGCCCAGGGTGCCGGTAGTGTAGTGGTTAGCGCGTCTGCGTTGGCTACTGCGCGTCTGGGAAACCAGAGGTATGGGGTTCGATTCCCCGCAGTGCCCGCCCTTCCTGCCAGGGTAAGAGGCAGGCGACGCCATATAGCCTCAGCAGCTGAGTGCGTCGTGAAACCCGAATCACACACACATACATTAAGAGAGGCCCACAACACTCCTTGGGACTGACGATCAAAGGCGTGATTGGAAGGCTGAAGGGCCCGAAGAGCTGGCTGTAGGTCACGTTCAGATCCCAGTCTGCGGGACCGTGACCTCAGATGTCAGTCGGATGAACCCTTGCATCGATTGAGATCCTCTGAGACAGTGCGGGCCTCTAGTTTGGCCAGAGACCACCACCCCCAACAGTTAGCTCCATGTTGGTCTATGCCCAGGGGGTTCATTTCCAGAGGAGAGACAAGACGGAAAACGGGACGGGTCATGTGTTGGTCATGGGCCCGCAGTGCCGAAGAAGGGGCCTTCCATCGCCAAGTCCTGTTTGGTCCCGTCTTGTCCTGTACGGTCCGGTCAGGTCTCTTCCGGGTCCATTCGGTCCCGTCTGGTCTCGTCCTACCCGGTTATTCCTTATTTGGTCTGTTTTCACCCGGTTCCGTCTCCATTCATAACGTCATATCCGGTTCTATCTGATCCGGTTCGGTTCTGTCGAGGTCTACATGACGCTATTCTGGTGCATCCGATTCCTTTCGGTCACTTAAGATGCTGTTCAATCCTGTCTGATCCCGCCCGGTCGTGTTATCCGGTCCGGTTTGCTCCGGGCCCATTCGTACCTGTCCAGTCCGTTTCAGTAACACCTAATCTTATTCCATTTGGTTCCGTTTGGCCCCATCACGTTCCATCCGGTTTCGTCTGGTCCCGTTCTGTATGTTTCGTCTCGTCAGGCTCCTTTCAGTTATATATGGTTCCCTCGGATCCCGTCTAATCCCGTCTAGTTTTGCCTTTCCCGTCGGGTCCCGTCTGGCCCTGTCTTCAGGCTAGCCTAGTCCTATCAGGCATGGGTGTCGATGTCTCAAAATGATTGTGGTGGGGATGGGGTGGGGTGCAGAGTCGTGGGAGTCGCCATAAGGAGACAGATACGAAAAACTTTGCAGTTTGATTTACTGATGGCGACGATACATTATTCAAATATATATATATATATATATATATATATATATATATATATATATATATATATATATACATATATAATCTACACTTAAATTATTATTAAAGCTGATGTGCATGGTTACAGCAATCACAAGTGAAAGCCTGGCAATTTGCATAATCTTCTTATAAATGCATCTGAGTTGCATATCTGGATGCTTGCAGTTGCAACGATAAAGCTCATATTGTGAAAATCAATATCTGGGCATAATTTACGATGATATGCTTTGGTACCTTGTGGTGCATTTATTGTCATATTTACGAGAATAATACATCCCCCATATATGTGACTATCGCAATCCAAGATTAAAGGTGTACAATAAAAATTCAAAATTAGTTACAATATCAACATTTCATAATCAGATCCAAAAATTGCATCGACACAACATAGGAATTTAATTCAATGTAAAACAAAACGTAAGCACTCCTCCATGCATCACTTCAGAGCATGCAGTTATCAGCCTTTCCCCAACTACGTTTAGGCAGATAACCTATTGAGAATACCTGCGGGGCACTGTCCTGAGCTGTTGTGACTCTAAGGGGAAAGCCACGCTTTCCCGCTCCATTTCGAATGTGTGGTAAATGAAGCTCGCGTCAGTGCGATAACATGTGCAACACAGGTTAGTCTTGATTAACAGCGCAACTAGTTGAGTTGGCTCCTCAGTGGCCAAGAGATTACATTTTTGTACGCTTACTCTATGCTTATCAATGATCTCGCTCACGCAGGGACGCGGCCAGTCTTGGCAATGTGGGGCAGGGACACATGGGTGACAAAGGAACCCTCCTTGTAAAAGAAGGCCTCCCAAAATACCATCGCACTGGTTCGCTTGATTGTGAGCGTAAGATTTTCTTCGTTGTATCTCAGTATTTTTATTTAACTGAAACGAAAGCCCAAAGCCACCAAAGGATACAATTCTGCTTATATTTTGATATCTGTGAACTGAAGGATCGAGGCGCTAAGTAATAATATGGAGCAAATGAACGAAGCTCCGCTTGCAATGCTACGGCAAGCAGTTTTTTTGTCCACCGTAGCCAGTGGCTGTGCTGAATTTTTCTGGGTTGTAGAGAGCTATGTCAACGTAGGTGATAGTAAACGTGGCCTGTAGATGGAAGTGGGATCATGAATTTGTATCGACATTTACAACCCATGGTCATCTGGGAATGTTCAATCTTTGTTTAGAATCGGGAAATGAATAATTGTATAGCAGTTTTGACCTTGAGCACTCACATGTCTCGGAACAAACCCCGACGCCCGACGCCGCAGTCTCCGTAGGCCGCGCGGCGTTGGACCACGTCTAGCATTAGACGGCCAACAACGGCAGACAAATGCAGTGATGTTTTGGAAAGAGCTATCTTTAAACGACTTATGATGTCGATTTGTACGCTTTGAAGGTACCCCAAAAGCGGGTTTCGCCAGCGCACTTTTGAGAGTTGCAAGAGAAACGGGTTAACGAAACGAAGCGGATCAGCACTGCATCGCGAACCGGTATAGGACTCTGTTGGTGGAACTAGACAAGAAAGGATAGAATCTCTAGTTGGGTGCGTCTGTCGCTGTCGAAAGGGCGATACCGAAAATGTGATTAAAATACGAACCCTGCTTAATTTCTGAGCGGCTTAAAATGATCTTGAAAACAACTTTCGTGGAGATTATTTCATGACGGCTGTTCTCACGCGCCAGGCGTCCGCTACCCGGTGTTCACTGCAGCAGCCAACGCCATTTGGGTCGATGGACACTGCATCCCCGGCCATCGGTATCCTTGTTCCTAAGATTGCGAGCACGCAGACTCAAAACTTTGTTGTGTTATTGTTATACAAGCTGGTTCTGAACAAGGATGGACGCACTCGTTTGTGTTGGCCTTTTTCATTGTTTACTTGATTTTGATGAACCCTATTGGGCACTACGAAAACCCCTTACCTTTTCCGGGCAAAGGGTCCAGTGGAAAGAGCATTGGAAGGGGCACATTCTACGTCCGGTCCAGGACTAGGGGAACTTTTCGTTACAGAGCGTGGTGCCTGCCGGCTGTAATGCCGTTGGTAAAGGGGCAATGTCCCCTGGTCGATACGCAAGCCCTTAGTGGGACCTATCATACATTGGTCGTCTGCCTAACGCCGGAGGGCCTCTGACCCGGGCAGTTGGAACTCGAATCGGCACAAGAGCCCTCATTGACGCGACAACCTTATCGCCGCAGGTGATCAAATAATTGGCACAAAGACTCCAGTTCGACGGAACTTGGCTGGAATGGAGTGGAGGGCCTCGGTTCGCTCGGGGCCCTGACTGACACAGGGCCTATCAATTGTCTTATCGGATACTCTAGTCATATGTTGTCATATCTCCCTTTATTGCCAGAGAGCCCCGACCAACGCAAAAGGTGCTCTGGCATTCGGGGTCCCGTCCTTGACCCAGTTCAGCATAAGTTCCCCTGGCGGACCCAGGGCGTCCTGCCGACAGAGAACCATCTGTCATGCACTGTGGGTCGCTGAGAGACAAATGAATCCTCATTGTTTCAGGGTCCCAAACTTCTGACCAATGCTAATCGCGGATCCCGACCCTGTCCCTGTTTGGGAAATGGGTTCAGGGCTCAGACCGACACGGAGCCGATTGTTCGGTGTTGGTAATCTTTGGCCGAAATGGGGGCCCTCAGTGTTCCAGAGGTCCTCAATCGGTGCAAGAAGCCATCTGACTGACATTTGAGGGCCCGTTCCTGCTGGCTGGAGTCCTTAATATGACCTACAGTACTTGACCCTTCGTGCCCTCCAATTAAGCATTTGATCGTCGGTCCCAAGAGGCCCTTAGGGCTCCTCTGCAGGTCCCTTGAACACTGTTCAGGCCGAGTCTGTGTCCCTTGCAAATACGAGACCCCTGTTGGGCGGTGTGGTGCCCTGACCAACAAAGGGGCTCTCATTGACTCAGGAGCCCCGACTAATAAAAATCGCGTGCTCTCGTCTTGGCTCTGTTGGGAAATGGACTCTTGGTCCCAGACTTGGCGCCAGTGTCATCTGGCGGCGAGTCGGTCGTGTGTCACAGTCGTTAAGCTTCCACCACAGGGGCGTGTTTCGCAAATTAGGATTGAGGGAGGGAGAAGGGCTGAACGGGGAAAACCTAGCCCTAAAAACATTTAACATCACTGTCTTCTGCTCTTATACGTTTTCCAACTCTTTCTCGGCGGAAGTTGTTATTGTTGGGCGTCGTAGTCATTTTGATTGGCATCTATCGTCAAAATTAGGTTTCGGAACTTGACGTTTATTGCTGCATGCTGCTGCCAACGTTGTAGGACGGGTGGCTGGGAACGTTGTAGGACGGTTGTAGGATGGCTTCGGGGAAAAAGAGCGTTAACTGATGTACGCAACTATTAAAGACTGCTATATACTATTATATACCATTACATTGACTATGACTATGTGACTATTATATACTAGGTTCATGGCTATTATGACTATTATACTACCTACTATGACTATTATATACTATTGCTGTCACTTAAACCTCCGGCTGGCATTCACCAGATGGGACGCAGGTAACAGCGCGACACTTATGTTCGGCACGCCTGACACGGCTAGTGCTGTATTGGTTGTCATTGTCGGATGGTTACTGCTATCGGTTTAGGCAGCTGGTGTCCACGTGGAAGTGAACGCCTGCACATTTCAAGGGCTCTTCCAACCGTAGATAGCTTTTGAAGTTGGTCACGTTTTCTGACGCTAATATTGCACGGGTTTGTTTTTAATTTTCAATAAAACTTCTGACACCGTGGCAAAATAATGCAACTCGTTGCAGCCTGCAGAGGCTAAAACATTGCTAAATGATAGCAAAATCAAGTTGGTCACGTTTTCTGGCCCTAATATTGCACGGGTTTGTTTTTAATTTTAAATAAAACTTCTGACACCGTGGCAAAATAATGCAACTCGTTGCAGCCTGCAGAAGCTAAAACATTGCTAAATGATAGCAAAACACTCAGACAATAGCACACAACTAGGCCAGTCAATGATACGTATGAATTTCGTGATCAAAATCATGCAGCACGCAAGAACAGAAGATAGGACTCAAGTAAACAGAGTACGAACGTAAAGCTTTTTAAGTGTGAGTAGCCCAGACAGCTGCACTCAATTGAACATGACAACTTAGTTTGCACTTTTTTGTTCCTTTTCCGTGCGAAGCGATCAGTAAAAGCCGTCTTTAAAATTAATATAATTCTGAGCCACCATTTTTAACACGCGCTAACGCGTGGGGGGGGCAAATTGACCCCCGCGAAGGTATTTCATAATGGTTTTCGAACAGCGCGGTGTAGCCGCGCTAAATTTCGCATGACTATAAACAATTGATTAGCGGATCGTTTGGCGAAAACTTCTTAGATGTACCTTGTGAGGCGCTGACCTATGGCAGATCAAAGTCAGGCCATGATTTCAGCGAATCCAGTTTCTAGGGAATCGTTCAATCTGATGCAACAACGAAGTGTTAGACGAAACCATACATCTCTGAAACACTTTCTCAGACAACACAACAATTGAATGAGCAAATTGCGTTGACCTAAGGTCAAGTGTGAAGGTCAGACCAAGGTCAAAACAAGCCCGTTTTATTACTCTAGGGCTTGCTGTATGCGATAGCTTCTGGTGCTCATTTCAAATTTATTGATAGCAGGAATCACATTCTACATCTTCCACGGACTTCTTAGAGGTCAGAATAGGACACTGACCTGAAATGACCCAGGTTAACATTGGGTTTTTATGGGCATACTGCCTAGCATAATCTTTGTCGCTTATTTAAACGCAAAACTCAGAGCAGTCTTATATGATTTTGGCCACCATGACCGTCAAAAGGTCAAGCAAGGTCACTGACCTTAAATGAGAATGTGACCTTTTGCTTAGAACCTGTTATTTAGGTTCTGGGGGCACTTTGGAGACCAGCCTGGAATCTGACCTTCCTTGACCTTATTTGACACGAAGGCTAGGAGCCTCAAACTTTGACCTAAGTGAGTTCACGCACAGGTCAACATACCCTGTGAATTGGGTGCCTCTAGCCCTCATAGTTCTCAAGATCTCAGAGAGGTCAAATTGACCCCCCACACCTGGGGAGGGGTATCCAGCCGGCCAACCGGGCATGTGTTAATGCCCTGCTGGTACTTAGGCTACAGAAGTTTAGCGGAGACCAGGCTCACCGCTGAGGAAGGGGGTAAATTGGACATGGGAGGGGGAGGGGGGCAGTGGCTTACCCTAAAAGATACAAATCGACACCCGTGCTATCGGGTCACGCTCGTTGCCATCCTGCCTCATTTCATCTTCATCTCAGAGATCATGCAGTAAGCCATGAACCTATTCTCACAGCACATAACTTTCAGTCATCATTTGCCGTCCTACTAGTAGTGACCGTCATATGACGGGAAGCGCCCAGACTCCATCAATGACTTGCCGTGCTTAGCTGCACATGCTATCACCAAGTTGACAGCGATTGTGACTTTGTGACGTCACCATACAATCAGCTGGAAGTGTTAGTGGTCACTCTGGTTGCCCAATTAATTTTGCCCCGAAGACTATTTGGCAGCTTTGCAGCAGATTTTATCCACCAGTGGCGTTTCAATATCTGCAGGAATAAACACGCATCAATCCTTAAGTCTTGGCCGGGTCGCTTTTCGTGCGTACGACGTTTTCAACTTGCGTTCCTGCGTTGCGTTACAACGAGATAAGGTGTCATTGTCAACCATTTTATGAGCCTGCCGGCTGACGTTTGGGAGTGAGGAACATACTGTGTGAGGGGTAGGTATGTTGCTGAGATTCCAGTACTGCGCTGGGTCTTACCCGTTAGTAAATTGCAAACCTTTACAAGACAGATTTACGAGTCAAATAGCTTTCAGTGCTGCTTTTTTTGGTGATGACAGCAGATATTTTCAAAATGATGCCATTTTTTATGAGCAGCCATACTCTTTGCAGCCATATTGCATACTATTTGCAATTTTGGTATGAGCAGTGTGCTTCCTCATGCCATTTCAGAAGATACACAACAATGATACACAGTTGATATTTATTTTCTGGCCATCCAGGGTGCCTTTTGTACTTATGCATGATCCACTTGGGGAATTATCAACATTTTGACCTATTTCATAGCTACATTCTGTATGAACTGGCCATTAGACAATTTATGGTAAGATTTATATGATATGATATATTATGATTTAGACAAATTATGATAATAATGACAGGTATCTGATGCATAACAGTGGCAGTACATTACTGGTGCATGGAGGTCATTCATACAAATCAAATCAGCATTTGTGTTTCACAGCAGTTTCAACTTTTGCATACTGAGCTTTAACTGGTGAATGCAGCAGCTTGATATGCTGTGTTAATATGGTAGAAATACAATAGCAATTTCAATATCACACTGCATTAATGGTACAGCCACAGTTGGTAAGGGGGTGAGAAATGACAAGTATGGCAATAAGTAGGAGTAGAAGTAGGTGTAGAGGTGGGAATATGGGTAGGTTCAGGGTTGGGTTAAGTTTAGAATTAGGATTAGGGTTCAGTTAAGTTAATCAGAAACTGACATGTGGGTGTAACTTGGGTTGGACAGTTTGAAAGCATATCTATATTGCAAAATGATATATTTCCACCATACTAAGCTATTGAATTATTTTGCCATATTGACCAAGTGACCATCAGTACACAAAAAGTCCATGAAAAGGAAATGCCAGCCATGATTTGTCGGTATCATGCTATCAGTGATATATATAGACATCTGCTCTAGTGCTGGTAATCTTTCTATTTTGGAGGCAAGATTGTAACTGATGGGCAAGATGTCCCCTTTTATGATAAATTATTATGCTTTCTAGCTTGAAAGGGGTAATTTATGTGGAACCTGTTTTCATAAAGTTGGTACAAATATCCACCTTGACCAAATGGTTAAATGCCCTTACAAAAGCAGATGTGTACTATAGATCTATGCAACTGCATTGAATGCACTAAAAAATAGACAGTAAATGTGAAAATAAATAATACCACCAACTACATTCTTGCACAACATTCCACCCTGCTTATATTGGGTATCTGCTGGTTGATTTTGGATAGTGGTGTTCTGTATTGTGTGTTCTATTGTTTGATGCTTTGATACACAACTTTTCTTATTAAATCCAGGAAGCTTCCACAGCTTTCCTCAGCATTTACACATGTTTGTGTACAGTGGGCATGCTTTTGTTCCATGACTGGTGTCAGGATTAGACCTATCAAATACTATCATATATATATATATATATATATATATATATATATATATATATATATATATACCAAATCAGGTTGAAGGTACATTGTTGCCAAGGGCATGTGTTCATTTAAAACTGTGGGTCTCCTAATAATCATGGGTCTGAGTCCCTTATGCATGCTTCAGCTGATTATGTCACTGATAGAATGAACATGTGTAGACATGAGTGTCAAGGTGGCCTGGGACCTACAAAAACTACTTCTAGATTTATCTGTATAGGTAAAGCATGGCTTAAGATCCTACTGAATATATCATATTTGTCATAAAAATATAGCTAGTACCTCTGCATGATTAAGTTCAAATTTGCAATTGTAAATTTTTGAGTGCAGCTATTCCTTGGGTTAATTGCAGTAAAACTGCATGCAAGCTGCATACAGCTATCTTTGAAGGAAATGATGGAAACCCAAAGGGTTTGCTACATGGTGGACAGGGAAACCTTTGTGAATCACATAGGATGATGGCCTAATTACCATATTGTATAGTCTGTATCCCTAGAAAGCATTGGAGTGTTATTGGAACCTTCTAGTTATGGTCTTTTTCAGACTATTGACTCAAGCCTCCAGTGAGTTCTTCTCCCCATCTTGTCACAAAACACCAGTAGTACCCCACAGAAGCCATGGAGGGTAGCACTGAAGAGGACTCACAACCAAAAGGTTCACAAGCATCACATGGTCTTTTCCAAGCCCCACCCATGATATGGCACATGGGCCACCAGCCTTAAGGATAGCGGGCCACCAGCGTAAGGGAAAAATGTTGTCTGATGCCAGCAGGTGTCATGTCAATGTATGTTCAACTTACTCTGAACCACAAATGGAGGAGATGAAACATTTTTGTTGTTACCAAAAAGCTGTAACAAATTCATTTTGCCACTGTGTGTATTCTTGATTATTTCCATGCAATCAATTGAGCTTGAAGGGTCACTTTGGGAAGAGGAGCGGTGGTGGTGTTGCAGTCTTGTGCTAGGAACATCCAAACTGCAGCATGTCCCCCATCTCCAGAGCCATTGCAGCATGTGAGTCATTGTGCATGTCACTGAGTGGCAGTAGGCAGCTTTCGGTCACCGTGGACGCTGTCTATCGTCTTCCGTCTCACCTGACGTCGGGCGGCCTTGACGAGATACATGATCAGCTGAGAGCAACTGCTGCCATCAGGAGGCATTTTTTATCTCGGTGATATTAACATTGGCTTAATGCGTCTCAACAACCCATCTGCGCATGGCTGCATGCCCATTTTAAATGGTCTGAGTCTTGTGCAGCTTATTCACACACTGATCCATTTGGAACCGGCCGCTACTCTCCTGGACCACGTCGTTACCAGCATGCTGAAACTGGAGGACCCCGCTCTTGTGCTGCCGGTGGCGATTGCAGACCATCTCACCACCAGCGTTCGTGCCCCGTTCAGGCGGCAGCATTTGCCTCCTGTTTTTTTTTTCGTATTCGCTCCTGGCGCAAAGTCTGCTGGGACGTGCTCAGCCTGCATTTGCCGCAGGCACACTGGGACCCGTTGTGCCGGGCCGTGGGCGTGGCGGGAAAGCTGGAGGAGTTCATGTGCGCCGGGTCAGGCGCCATGGATGCGCACTGTCCTCTGAAAACAGTGACACCCCGCCGTCCACGCTGTCCCTGGATTGGGGATAATCCCGGTCTGCTGTGTGTGATGCGGAAGGGCGACCACGCTTACCGGTCATGGCGCAGGTACGATACGGAGACCGACCGCATTGAATATCGGCGTCTGTTAAACCGGGCTAAGGGCTGCTGCGCTCAGGCCAAGCGCGACTTTCTATGCGCTAGTATGTTTTCCGACCGGGCTAGTTTCTGGCGGAGTGTCCGTGAGTTTGCGCTTGGACCCGCCAGGGGAAGGTGGCGCGGAGGAAGTCTTCTGACATGGCCGACAATTTTAACCGTCATTTTGCCTCAGTTGGTCCAAAAATCGCGGCAGAGCTGTTGGCGAGCAGCCGTGGGCCCCGTCTCTCCCTCAGAGGCCACCGTGCGTAGCCGCAGCTGGGCTGGTATTACGTCCTACGGCCCTACCCGAGCTTTCAAAGGCTATGAGTGAGTTGAGAGATGGCTATGAGAGAGTCTTCATCTAGAGCTGTGGTTGTCGATGGCGTGCCTGCTTGCGGTAAAAAACTGTTTGGCTCTAATAGGTACCCACTCGCTTCATGTAGTTAATTCTTCCATTGTCACGCGCGTTTTCCTGTGCGGGGAATTAAGCTTCAGTTCATTCCCTCCACAAGTCTGGTACACACGACGTTGCCAGCAATTTTTGGCCTAAATCAATTTTAGCTGTGTTGTCGAAAACATACATATGTGTCGAGAGGTTGTCCGTCAGTAGTTGTTGTCTCATCTTGATGCCCACGTCCTCTTGGCCCCTTCACAGTATGCGTGTAGGCCGTGCCACTCAACGGAGGACCCTGTGGTTGACGCCGTGGAGTGGATTACGCGTCGGATCGACTCTGGACATGTCGCCGCCGTCACCTCCGTAGACCTAAGTCGAGTTTTCGACAGCGTGAACCGCGGCGTCCTCCTGCCGAAGCTGCAGTGGCACGGCTTCGATCCACGATAGTTTAAAAGTTGTCTTAATGAATGGCGGCAGGCGGTGAGAGGTGTTCACCATTCCTTCCCTTGTCCCACAGTGTCCATCAGGGGCCCTTGGTAGGCCCAATCATCTTCAGCGTCTGCATCAATGATCTTTCATCCCACCTGCCTCGCGGGCGTCTTATTTCCCGCGCTGACGATACCCAACTCCCCGACTCCGCCCGCCCCGACCACTTGTCGACCCAAAAATTGTGTCAGTAAGAAACCATCCTGGCCCTTCAATTCTACTTTACTGCCAGTTCCCTGTGGATGAACCCCACCAAGACTACCCGTTTTGTAACTGGCACGCCCCAAGCATCCTTCCATCTTAACACCTCCAACTTAAGATTAGCCCCCTCGCTGTCCGTGAAGATGTCGGGAATGACTATCGATCGTACCCTTCCCCGGAAGTGGCTCCTACCCAAAGTAGTTTAAAGTGCAACTCGATCTTGTTTTGTCTGTACAAAGTTTGTCATCATCTCACACCCGAAGCTCGCATACTCCTCATCCAGACCCTTGTTTCCCCAACATCACGCCTCTGCCTCTGCCTCTCAGTCTGGGGCGGAGCTGCCGCTTGCCATCCCGGCCGGGTGCAGAAAATAATGAATTTCGTGGCCAGGATCGTCGAGGGGGGTGGGGTCGAGATAATATTTCACCGGTCGTCAGGTCGCTGAGCTGGCGCGGAATCAGTGACCTCGTTACGCTCCGCGACCACATTGGCGTTTTCAGAGCTCTAAATTTCCCTCGTGGCCAGGTGGCGGTCCTGGAACCACCTGCCGCCGATCATTATGACATCCCGAAGAGGGTGCCGGTATTGTCGTGGTTAACGCGTCTGCGTTAACCATTACGCGTCTGCGTTAACCATTACGCGTCTGGGGAATCAGAGGTACGGGGTTCGATTCCCCGTGGTGCCCGTCCTTCCTGCCAGGGTGAGAGGCAGGTGACGCCATATAGCCTCAGCAGCTGAGAGCGTCGTAAAGCCCCAATGACACACACACACACACACACACACACACACACACACACACACACGCACGCACGCACGCACGCACGCACGCACGCACGCACGCACGCACGCACGCCCGCGCGCGCACGCACGCACGCACGCACGCACGCGCACGCACGCACGCACGCACGCACGCACGCACGCACGCACGCACGCACGCACGCACGCACACACACACACACACACACACACACACACACACACACACACACACACCACACACACCACACACACACACACACCACACACACACACACACACACACACACACACACACACACACACACACACACACACACACACACACACACACACACACACACACACACACACACACACACACACACACACACACACACACACACACACACACACACACACACACACACACACACACACACACACACATCCCGAAATCGTGCTGGGCTCAGATCTAAACTTGACCAATGTGAAGAAGAGGGGTTTGGGTGACGTTGAACGTTGAAGGCCTTTCTCATCCTCTTGACGCATCATCATAGTCGCCGCATCTTCGTTTGTGTCGTGGAACTTGTAACCCATTGTCTAGAATCAAACATTAAGCCATGCATACCGAACGATTCGTAGAAAATATAGAACTTGACTTGGCTGGAGGGAGCTAGTCTCTGTAACATTTGCAAAGTTTAAAGCCCACCATCACATCACTATTCTGTATTGTGCATAACATAAGCATAGGCCTGTTTATATTGCGTAATATCCTGCGCATTGTTATAGTGGTATTGGGTGCAGCAGTCCGCAACATTGGCACGCAGTTGCCTCAGCAGTATCATGGACTTCAGCATGCAGACCTCCCTCATCTAATGCTGGCCACCATTGTGCCACAGATCGGGGCGGAGCGGTGCCCACAGCCATGGCCAGCGAGCTGGGCCAGCTGCCGGTGACGCTGGCCAACGTCCGTGAAGCGATCCGCCAGCTGTATGGCTCAGCGAACCCGGAGGCCATGCAGGCGGCCAGCCGCTGGCTGACGGACGCCAAGGTGTCGCCACAGGCTTGGGACTTCGCCTGGGAGCTGCTCACGTCTGACAAGGTCAGTGTTGCGCCCTGCGGTCCGGGAGCTGCTCACGTCTGACAAGGTCAGTGTTGCGCCCTGCGGTCTGGGAGCTGCTCACGTCTGACAAGGTCAGTGTTGCGCCCTGCGGTCTGGGAGCTGCTCACGCCTGACGAGGTCAGTGTTACCCCCGGCAGTCTGGGAGCTGCTCACGTCTGACGAGGTCAGTGTTGCGCCCTGCGGTCTGGGAGCTGCTCACGCCTGACAAGGCCAGTGTTGCACCAGGCAGTCTGGGAGCTGCTCATGTCTGACAAGGTCAGTGTTGCGCCCGGCAGCCTGGGAGCTGCTCACGTCTGACAAGGTCAGTGTTGCGTCCGGCAGTCTGGGAGCTGCTCACGTCTGACAAGGTCAGTGTTGCGTCCGGCAGTCTGGGAGCTGCTCACGTCCTGACAAGGTCAGTGTTGCGGCCCGGCAGTCTGGGAGCTGCTCACGTCTGACAAGGGTCAGTGTTGCGCCCTGCGGTCTGGGAGCTGCTCACGCCTGACAAGGCCAATGTTGCACCAGGCAGTCTGGGAGCTGCTCACGTCTGACAAGGTCAGTGTTGCGCCCTGCGGTCTGGGAGCTGCTGACGTCTGACAAGGTCAGTGTTGCGCCCTGCAGTCTGGGAGCTGCTCACGTCTGACAAGGTCAGTGTTGCGCCCTGCGGTCTGGGAGCTGCTCACGTCTGACAAGGTCAGTGTTGCGCCCGGCAGCCTGGGAGCTGCTCACGTCTGGTAAGGTCGGGGTTGCACCAGGCACCTCCCCTGCTACACCGGAGCGGAGATCGCGCTAGTCTGGCCACACCGGAGCGGAGACCGCGCTAGTCTGGCCACACCGGATTGGAGGCCGCACCAGTCGGCTATCGCCATATGCACTACTGGTGGCGTCGCACGCTGGGCTGCTGTCTTCTGTCATTGCCAGGGAAGCTGCAAAATTTGCGGGCGTGAACGCTGAATTTTTTCAGGAAAACTAAGGTTTCAGCTCTTACGCTTAATGTTTAAGCCTTCATTTTGTGCATGGCGTGTTAAGCTGTCGTGAGCGTATGTTCTAAGTCTGCTCCTCAAATTTCAAGTAAGCTAGTGACGTGGCCGTGTGGCCTATCTGTAGGCAGACCTACTCAAAATTACCGTTTCCTGTCATCATTATAAGGTACATGTACATTGTACATGTTGCACATGTACATTGCCCATATATTTTTGAGATCTCCACGCGATGGGTTTCGTCACCCCCCCCCCCCCCCCTCATTACGATGATAACTACATAACGACACGCGACGCACACATTCAAACATTTACCACATGTGATACTCAGCACTGGCACCGGCCTTTCCGTCCGTCCTGACCGTGGCCAGGTATTGCGCTGAGGAACATGCCTTGACTAGTGAACAGGCCATGCCACGCAAGGCGAAGCAGCAATCAATGCATTTCGTCGCACTGCGGGTGTCTGAGCAGTCTCGTGAATGGCCAAACCAAACTAGACCATTGGATCGCCAGACTCGTCATGCACTGCGTCATCCTCGATCGGCAGGAGCCCGCATGCGTCTTCACACGCGATTCACCGGCCCCGTGGCAAAGCCGGCCCCACTGTGTACTGGACTCAGGTGCTGCGGCGTCCGATCGGCGCGCTACTGGAGCTGGTACCGCGCCACCAGCTGGTCCAGCTCGTACAGCACCGCGTTACGCGCGTCCCTGCGGGCGGCGAGCATGTGGCGCGCCTGCGCCAGGCAGCTGACGCCCAGCGCGCTGAGCAGGTCTCGCACGCGGTCGAGCAGCTGGCGGCGCTGCGCCGGCGTCAGGTCCTGCCGGATGACGGTCAGCAGCGGCGTGCAGCACGGCCGCCGGCACGGGCCCGGCCCGATCCCTGGCGACAGAGGGCCGCGTCACGCACGGCACGTGGCGGGCGGGGGCGCCGCGTCCCTGACTCGGACCTCTCCGTCGGGCGCACCGCCCAGTGCCAACTTCACAGGCGGTTATAACCGGACAGGACGGCGTGCGCTGTCTGCGTACGACGAGATAAGATGTCTGCTGACCAGGTCATGACGCGCACTCTCAGGCCGCGGGTCTCCAGAGGTGACGCTCTGCACCCGGCGGGACTTGTTTTAAATCGTGCGTTGCATTTTGGGACTGAGTCGTCCTAGCCAGACTGGCGGTGTATTCACGACGCCACGCTTTCTCACCGGGGTTTCGCGAGACCTTGTGCAGGCGGGCGATCGGGCAGGGCCGAGGGACGGGCAGCGCGCCGCCCCACCGCTGCAGCACAGCCGACACCAGCGGCATGATGTCGGCGAAGTCCAGCCGCGGCAGCAGGTCGTCCGAAGACGGCGCGCACATCGCGGGCATCGGGTTGGCCTGCGGGACCCCACAGCGCTGCTGAGACTGCGCGAATCATGGCACACGCACGACGCGCAGCTACCGTCAGGTGTCACACGGCCGGGAGCGAGGGAGCGACAGGGCGCGTCTCGTCGGGCGCCTGGCTGCGGCGTGAACGCTCCCGCTGCTCACGTTGAATCCCCGGCCATCACGCCGTGGGCTGGCAGCGACACCGCGCCTTGGCGCGTCACTGTCCGACAGTGGCCACGCGTCAGCACCTCCGCCGCCCATCACGCGCCTGTGATACATGCCGTCCCGCTGCAGGCTGGCGCCGCGACGGCGCGTGTACTGCAGCAGCGGTGTGGCACGTGAGCCGCATTGTCGGGGTCGCGGCCCGCTCGGCTCACCTGAGGGCGCGGCTAGTCCGGTCGTGTGTCGGGGATCTTTCTCCGTCGTCCGTCCGCTCGGCTCACCTGAGGGCGCGGCTAGTCCGGTCGTGTGATCTCTCCGTCCTCGGCCCGCTCGGCTCACCTGAGGGTGCGGCTAATGCGGTCGTGTGTCGGTGATATCTCTCCGTCCTCCGCCCGCTCGGCTCACTTGAGGGCGCGGCTAGTCCGGTCGTGTGTTGGACGATCTCTCTCCGTCCTCCGCCCGTTCGACTCACCTGAGGGTGCGGCTAGTCCGGCCGTGTGCTCTCTCCGTCCTCCGCCCGCTCGGCTCACCTGAGGGCGCGGCTAGTCCGGTCGTGTGTCGGTGATATCTCTCCATCCTCCGCCCGCTCGACTCACCTGAGGGTGCGGCTAGTCCGGCCGTGTGCTCTCTCCGTCCTCCGCCCGCTCGGCTCACCTGGGGGCGCGGCTAGTCCGGTCGTGTGTCGGTGATATCTCTCCATCCTCCGCCCGCTCGGCTCACCTGAGGGTGCGGCTAGTCCGGCCGTGTGCTCTCTCCGTCCTCCGCCCGCTCGGCTCACCTGAGGGCGCGGCTAGTCCGGTCGTGTGTCGGTGATATCTCTCCGTCCTCCGCCCGCTCGGCTCACCTGAGGGTGCGGCTAGTCCGGCCGTGTGCTCTCTCCGTCCTCCGCCCGCTCGGCTCACCTGAGGGCGCGGCTAGTCCGGTCGTGTGTTGGACGATCTCTCTCCGTCCTCCGCCCGCTCGGCTCACCTGAGGGCGCGGCTAGTCCGGTCGTGTGTCGGTGATATCTCTCCGTCCTCCGCCCGCTTGGCTCACCTGAGGGTGCGGCTAGTCCGGTCGTGTGTCGGACGATCTCTCTCCGTCGTGGCGTCCACACAGCAGCGCGCGGAACTGGCTGCAGGCCGACGCCGTCCGCTCTGTTATGCACCCGGGAGAGGATGGACCCCCAGCGCCCGATAGCGGTGACGCTGCGGAAGGCGGCGCCCGCGTCGGCGGTCACCTCTTCCGGCCGCGGCGACGACCACCGCCATATAAGCATATGTCTGCGGTCAGAACGCCATGTAACGGTGGCATGTTCCCGCACCGCTGGTGCTGGCGCGCGCGCTGGATGGATGCCGCCGCGCACTGGCGGTGGTCAGACGTGCCGTCTCCCCGCCCTCCTCTCGCCAATCATGCCGACGCCCCGATCTCGGGCATTATAGCACTGAGCCTTATAAAGTGCACCGCCTCTTAGGAATGTCTGCCCACCGGGTTTGTTTCAAATGCATGTCGGCATGTTTGGATGCATTTGGCGGAAGACTAGTGTCGGATGGGTTACCGACGCCAGGTGATGTTAATCCTGCTACTTTTTTAATGAAATGACCTCAGAGGAGTTGGAATGCAATCCTGGATTCCGCGATGTCCCGGTTACATAAGTTGTGAAGTGCATTTGTGGGGAATATTGTTAACATAGATAAGACTAGTAATAGACTTATTCATTGGAGAAAAACCAGGAGAATAAAGATAAAGATGCGTTGATATTTCGGCAACATGCCTTTATCGAAACGAAACGCAAACGATTTTCTGCTTTTTTCGATAAAGACATGTTGTCGAAATATCAAGATATATATATATATATATATATATATATATATATCTTCATTCTCCGGGTTTTCTTCGAGGAATAAGGCTATTACCACTGTCTTATCTAGGCTCCGGTGACTGCAACAAACTGATGCACACTTTGTATACTGGATGGTGGATTTTTCCACCAAGGTTATGCTTATAGCAAATAAGTAAAGTGAGGCCGCCATTCGTAAGAGTCAAGGAAAGCCACAAGTAGTGAAATGCGACAGACTGATTTATGGCATACATTTGGCAGTTGCATGGCTGGAATATGTAGGGGATTGTCATCAAGATCTGTAGCGCCGAAATACAACTGCTCCTGCAGTCTTAGACTTACGTGTAGTATGCGGACGTATTCATTGGCGTGCTGATATGTTAGCGCTTGCACCCAAACACGGATCCCTGGCGCATGTCTGCTGCAATACGGACAACACACGGACCTCTGGCGCGTGTCTGCTGCATACGGACAACACACGGACCCCTGGCGCATGTCTGCTGTAATACGGACAACAAACGGGCCCCTGCCGTATGTCTGCTGCAATACGGACAACACACGGACCCCTGGCGCATGTCTGCTGCGAAGCAGGCAGCACGCGGACCCCTGTCGCATGTCTGTTGATGCTGCCAGACTGTTACCATCCTATCACAGCCGGGGTATCAAGGCAAATGGTCACGATCTAGGGTGATATGGGAAAGATGTTGCGAGAAGGAAGACCACACTTGGGACATTGTGTTCACCCACGACAGAAAGAAGGTAGTGCCCCTTTGCAGTGAATCGGAAATACTCGTGCGATGCCACCCTTTGGTGTCTGTTACGAGATGAAGATCTGCTATGTTGCCTTCACTGTGATGGGCCACTTACCGTTAACGACGTGATACAGTCGTATCCACTTAAAAGGCAGCGTGGTTGCGTAAGGTCGGTCGGGAAACTCCGACGATGATCTGTTATCGCATTATCTGGATGACTTATCTCCTTGTTCGCGTCGGTGGTTTTTATCTCTCAAGCAGCGGCAGTTCTCAGCGATTGACACCCCCCATGCCCACCACTGACGCCACTTCTCGCCTGAACGCCACTATGGGCGTCAGTTGGCCGCAGCTATCGACGTTCCCCAAAATCCGAATGGTGATTGTCGCCATTAGCGCGATGCTGCCTGGTCTGCTCGCCCCGTTTTCTTCCTCATAACATGTTGCGTGACCTGGCTTGGTAACTCGCCGTTGTGCGTTGGAACCCAGATCGGGTCGTCCTTGCTGTTGACAGGAGCCCGCTGCCGTGGATGTCCGCGCGGGTCTGCTGATGTGTTGTAATCATGTCGAAGACTACATGTCCTCGTACCTCGTATCCCTCTCCGCGTGATGTCGCGGTTCAGCTGCAGCTCTGCCCAGTCCCAGCCACGGTGTAAGGCTGGGACTGGATGGTCGTCGGGGGAGGGGGTGCGGTCGTCTCCCCGTCCGGCGGCGGCCGCGCCATGGGCACTATCTGCGGACCCCAGCGGAAGCACTGGCCGTGACGCAGCCGCTTTCGGCTCTTCACACGCCGTCCCCGGAACGACGTCACGCCGGCGGCCGGCGCTCCGGGTCGCGCTGACCGCGGCCGGGCGCGCTTTCAGAGCTCGGCCGAGCAGTTTTTGGGCGCCTCGTTCCTGCGGGACAAGATCCGCGAGCACTGGGAAGAGTTGCCGCCGGAGCAGGCGGTGCCGCTGAAGGCGCGCCTCCTGGAGAGCACCGTGGCCGCCCAGACCAAGCAGGACTCGTGCTCGCGCACGCTCAACGAAGCGGTAAGGCCTGCGCTTGGCTGGTGTCCGTCGGAGGCTGGCTCGGCCCGGACAGCGTTTCTTGTGTTGTTGGGCTGCTGGTGGTGCGTGCTGCGTGTCAGGCGCACGGCTTCGATGCTGCAGCGGTGACAGAGCCGGCCGGTGACAGAAGACTGCTACTATCCGCCTTTGGCAGCGAACATGACCACGGTCGGCCGTGGCCGGGTCGGCGTGCGGTTCGTGTGTTTGGCTGCGGCTTCGTGCTGTGGTCGATCTGCATTTGACTGCAGCTCCGTGCTGGAACTGATCTGTGTTTAACTGCGGCTCCGTGCTGGGACCGATCTGTGTTTGACTGCGGCTGCGTGCTGTGATTGACCTGTGTGTGGGCGAGGCCAGTAGTCTGCACCATGCACGGCGTGTCTGCCGCGGGCCTGTTGTGTCGTCTGTACCATGTGTCTACTGTGTCGTCTGTACCATGTGTCTGCTGTGTCGTCTGCGCCGTATGTCTGCTGTGTCGTCTGTACCATGTGTCTGCTGTGTCGTCTGTCCCGTGTATATGCTGTGTCGTCTGTGCCATATGTCTGCTGTGTTGTCTGTGCCATGTTTGCCATGTTTCTGTTGTGTTGTCTGCACCATGTGTCTGCTGTGACGTTTGTACCGTGTGTCTGCCGCGTCGTCTGTACCATGTGTCTGCTGTGTCGTATGTGCCATGTGACTGCTGTGTCGTCCGTGCAATGTGTCTGCTGTGTCGCCTGTCCCCCGTGTCTGCCGTGTCTCCTGTACCATGTGTCTGCCGTGTCGTCTGTGCCATGTGACTGCTGTGACTGCTGTGTCGTCTGTGCCATGTGTCTGCTGCGTCGTCTGTACCACGTGTCTGCTGTGCCGTCTGCGCCATGTGTCTACTATGTCGTTTATGTCATGCCTGCGTTATGTGTCAGCTGCGTCGTCTCTGCCGTGTGTCTGCTGTGTTGTCTGTGCTATGTGTCTGCTGTGTCGTCTGTGCCGTGTCTTTGCCTTGTGTCTGTTGTGTTCTCTGCACCATGTGTCTGCTGTGTGTGGGGGGGGGGAGGGTGGTTGCGCGCGCGCGCTCCGTGGTCTGCGGCTGTCGGTCTGTACCGCCTCGGTGACAGTGCGCGTGACGTCATCATCTGCCACCGTCCGGCAGCTGGCGGCGCTGGCGGTGCAGCTGACGCCGGATGTTTGGCCAGACGTGGTGCCCGACCTGACGCACACCTGCCAGGCGCTGGGCGACGCCCACCTGGGCGCGCGCGTCCTGCTCAGCGTGCTCACCGAGCTGCCGAACGAGGTAGGGGTCGGCCTCTCCGCCCCGCCTCGCCCGTGACCCACGCTGAGTGAATCCGACCTTCCCTCGGCGCGGGGTCAGGACCCCGGTGGGCCAGAGCAGAAGAGGTGACGTTTTGTCGGCTGCGACCGGATCACACCTGAGAGGTCCATGACCCATGCCGCTTGGGACATGCTGCGACCTGTGCTGACGATATGGAGCGAGAGTGACGACGCAGTGCGCTGCGTACAGAGCGCGGCGGCTGTGGTTTTACTGAGATTTCCTATCGCGGGCTATTGCTCAGTGGACAGCTCAGCGTCGCTGTGACCTTGAGACTGACCTCTCTGTTGTGTGTGCGACGTACATAGTTTGGCGTTGCTGGCGGCGGCGGGGGAGGGGGGGGGGGGACGGGTGCGGAGTGGCGGGTCGCGTGGTCTGATGAGGTGGGGGCGGTGGGAAGACGTCAGTTTTGATCACACAACGCTTGGGGGGGGGGGGGGGGGCGCAAACAGAGGGTGCTGGATGTGCGCCCACGCCCCGCCGTAGGCGTCCAGACGGCAGGCGCGATGGACTTTGGGGCCGGTGAATCACTTGGCTGGCTGTCGCCTCGTCACCAGCCCTGCCGTCATGCTTTGCTCACTCCCGTATGGTGTGCAAGCACAGTGGGGCTTCGTCGCGAGACACGGCTCCCTACTTATAAGGCTGCTGGCTCCCAGTAGGCTGGCCCGGCCCGGTGGAGCTCGCCTGGCTCCGGGTCCTAGCCCGGTCCGGTGGAGCTCGGCCTGGCTCCCGGTCCTAGCCCGGTCCGGTGGAGCTCGGCCCGGCTCCGGGTCCTGGCCCGGTCCGGTGGAGCTCGGCCCGGCTCCCGGTCCTAGCCCGGTCGGGTGGAGCTCGGCCCGGCTCCGGGTCCTGGCCCGGTCCGGCCTAGCTCGGCCCGGCTCCCGGTCCTAGTCCGGTCGGGTGGAGCTCGCCCGGCTCCCGGTCCTGGCCCGTCACCGCTGTCATTTCTGTCATATGCTGCCGGGCCGCGGGTGGCCTCATTACCGAGCCCGGCGAACGGCACGCGGCCCTCTGGATATGATGACACATCCGCCGATCCCAGTGGGCCTCCCGGGGGCGATAGCACTGCGGAGCCAGCAACGAAACATGACTGCCTTAGAGTGGCTCACATATGTACACTTGACTGCCCTCATCAGCGTATTCGAGTCTTTTCTGTGCCGCTGGCGGACTTTGTTTGTTTTTTTAATGGTGCTTTGTAATGTGCTACATTGTACTTGTGTAGTGCAATTGATTTGGCAAAAGCCCATTTTAATATTTACCAGGTTGTGTTACTTTTCAGCTTAACAAATGCCACATCAGTACAACAAAGCGAGCGGTGGTAAAAGAAAGCTTAAAGAAACACATTCCGCACGGTAAGCATCTTCTGTGATTTTTGTGCTGAATTGGAGCAGCCCGGCCCGGAGAGTCATACCTCCAAGGCAAAGGTCATCGGAGCCCTGCAATCGTGTCAGAATTGCAGTCTCAGTCGAGGTTATGTTCTGATGACACCGGTGATGTCGCGAACGCCGACTCCAAGCTTATGCCGTGAACTCTAACCTCGAACGCCGAACCTGTATCGTATCGGCCGTATTGCGGGGGGGAGGGGGCTGTAGCTGACCCATCTGTGGCGCTGCTCCAGTGCTGGACCTGGTGCTGAATCTGCTGAAGCAGGGGCCCAGTGAGCAAGTGGCCAGCCGCTGCATGGAGCTGCTGGCCTCCTGGGTGGAGCTGGAGGTGCTCGGCTCCGACCTGCTGCCCATTCTGGACCTGGTGCTGGTGCCGTTTGTCGCCTCGCCGGCTCTGGTCAGTTGGCCAGCCGTCCGACCACCGTTTCCGCGTCGGGACTAGCAGCGGTCTAGTTCCGGGCCACGTAGGGCGCCTCATGCTCACACTGGAAAGTTGTGGGATCCGAATTGGCGTCGTTTCCTTATTGGCTTTTCATGGAGAACGTGTTTACTAACGTTTGGTTTTATTTTGAAGCTGTGACTGTTGTAACTTTGTGCTTGGTTACATAACCAATTTTGGAAATGAAAGATTGGCTGATTATGTCATCGGTGACGGCGCAGCCCAAAGTTCCAGGATCGCCCGAAATGTAATCAACTGATTAGTACTTGTGGCTAAAGGCGCATTTAAAAATGGCTGATAGTTTTATTCGCTTTTTGTGTAAAGCATCATAAGTTATACTGGCACCTAACGCTGCTGATAGCTACTAGCATTTATTGCTGCTGATAGCTACTAACTGCACCCACGCGTCTTCAGCATTCGTAGCAAAGGCACTGTGCAGTCTGGTTAGTGGGGGCGCCGTGCAGTCTGGCTAGCAAGGGCGCCGTGCAGTCTGGCTAGCAAAGGCGCTGTGCAGTCTGGTTAGCAAGGGCGCCGTGCAGTCTGGTGCGGCGGGCCAGCTGCGCGTCTGTGGCCGATCCGCCCTGTCCGGACGTGCGGCGCCGGTGCTGGGCGCCGCCGCTCCCCCGTCGGTATGTCCTGACGCCGCGCCTGTGGCCGAGCCGCGTTGTCCGGACGTGCGGCGCCGGTGCTGGGCGCCGCCGCTCCCCCGTCGGTATGTCCTGACGCCGCGCCTGTGGCCGAGCCGCCCTGTTCGGACGTGCGGCGCCGGTGCTGGGCGCCGCCGCTCTCCCCTGTCGGCGTGTCCTGACGCCTCGCCTGTGCCGCCAGATCAGCGTCACGTTGGACATGATGGACAGGGTGGTGACTAGTCCTTTCAACTACAACTACCCCAGCACAGTGATGCAGCTGGCCAGCCGTGTGCTCACGTTGGCGCCGTTCATCAAACAGTTCGTCAGTGAAAAGGAGCCCGTACGTTGTTGACTCGCCGCGGCGAGAGCTGCGACCCTCAGGGACATGCCGACTGTCTTTGATGTCACAGTAAGCCTTGTCTATAATATGCAAATGCTTCACTTGCTTGCCTGCGTATTGGTCACCGGTGAATCTTCAAATCGTCGCGTCATTGATGAATCGATGGCACTGGGACCGTTGCACTCAAGTCGTCATGTCATGTATGCTGCTTAATCTGCCGTGGTTTATTATAGTGCGTGTTTCTCTACCACCGAAAAACGCTCAATGCGACAAGCTTTCCTTCACTCACCTTTTCCAGAGAAAATGTCGCAATCTGGCTATCTGGTTACTGAGTTAACTGAGCTGGTCGCTGAGTGAGAGCGGGCCGTTGGCGTTCCTGGAACACCAGTACGCGACCACGCTGTGTGTCGAGGGTCCGTCCCGCTGTGGCCCGCCGATGCCGACACAGCTGCTCGCCGCTGCCGCCAGGAGTCTCTGGTGGCGCTCGGCAACGTGTTCACTTCGCTGGTGGCGTCTCACTCGCGCACGTTCGTGTCTGCGCTGGCCGGGCCCAGCGGCGAGCAGGCGGAGATGGCCCGCCGCACTGTCGCCGCCATCCTCGAGCTGGCCTCCGTGCCTGGCCGCTATCCCACCGACGAGACCGTCTCCGAGCTCACGTTTGGCGTCTGGTACACGCTGCAGGTACGGTACCAGAGCCTGGGCACGGTACACCAGAGCCTGGACACGGTAACCAGAGCCTGGACACGGTACACAGAGCCTGGGTACGGTACTAGAGTGGGCACGGTACACCAGAGCCCGGGCACGGTACACCAGAGCCCGGGCACGGTACACCAGAGCCTGGACACGGTACACCAGAGCCCGGGCACGGTACACCAGAGCCCGGGCACGGTACACCAGAGCCCGGGCACGGTACACCAGAGCCCGGGCACGGTACACCAGAGCCTGGACACGGTACACCAGAGCCTGGGTACGGTACACTAGAGCTTGGGCACGGTACACGCTGTAGATACGGTACACCAGCTCCTGAGCACGGTACACGCCGCAGGTACAGCCGCAGGCACGTTACACCACACGCTGTAGATACGGTACACCAGCGCCTGAGCACGGTACACGCCGCAGTACGCCGCAGGCACGTTATTCAACCACACGCTGTAGATACGGTACACCACACAACAGCGCCTGGCACGGTACAAACGCTGCAGGTACAGCCGCAGGCACGTTACACCACACGCTGTAGATACGGTACACCAGCGCCTGAGCACGGTACACGCTGCAGGTACAGCCGCAGGCACGTTACACCTCACGCTGTAGATACGGTACACCAGCGCCTGAGCACGGTACCCGCTGCAGGTACAGCCGCAGGCACGTTACACCTCACGCTGTATATATCGGTACACACCAGCGCCTGACACGGTACCCGCTGCAGGTACAGCCGCAGGCACGTTACACCACATGCTGCGGTGTTGTCGGCACACCGACCGAGTGCCGCTGCCATCTGTCGGGCAAGGTTAGCCGTTGATGTGCGCCGACGGTACGCATCGGAACACAGCGTTCGGTGTCTGGCCGGGCTGGAGTCGACTGTCGACGAGCGCTCCTGCCGTCTGTACGGCTGCGGACGTCCGCTGAGTGTGCGAGGGGCATGTGGGGGGCCCGCCCGGCAGTGACCGGTCGCCGCCTACACCACAGGACGACATCCTGGCGTCAGACGAGCACCAGGCCATGCTGACCGAGCAGCTGCACCCCGTCTACAGCTCGCTGCTCAACGTGATGGTGCAGAAGTCGATGCTGCCCAGGGACCCGGGCGAGTACAGCTCGGACGAGGCCGAAGCATTCCGCCGCTACCGCCAGGATATCCTCGACTTTTATGTGAGTGCGGCGGACGCCGGCGAGAAAGGGGCCGCGAGCGAACCTTTGTCCACTGTGGTGCGCTCTGCGTGGACTGCAGAGACTTGTGTTGGCCGTATGTGGGTCCGAGTTAGAGACCTGTATCGACTGCGGCGGACTCGTGTCGGCTGACGTTTGTCCGTGTCGCCTGCGGCAAACTGGTATCGCCTATGTGGGGCAGGCAAGAAGGACTAGGCACTGCGCGTGAACATCGTGTAGTCTCATCTTAGCATGTGGAGGCAAAGTTCTTGCCATTTAATCCGCTCCACACTATTCAGAGACTTGTGCTTCCGCTGCGGCTTCGGGGATCAGCAGTTTGTGGTTTTACATTAGGCAGCGTCCCCGCGTATGCCCAATGTGGAGCTGTTTGCCGTGTGTCGCGCCGCTGGCTGTTACCGGCGCCCCGTAGATGACAGTCGTGCTTCACCGTGCTGTCGGTCGGCCCTTGCAGACGTACACCCAGTCGCTGCTGGGCGACTACATCCTCAACTCGTTCATCATCTACCTGCACGGCGCCATGCAGGCTGTGCGGGAGGACCCGGGCGCCTGGCCGGCGCTGGAGTCGGTGCTGCACGGGCTGACGGGTGCGTCGAACGGCCGGACGGTCCGCCTGTCTGCGGTGGTAGTCAATTGCGCCTGGACATCGCTTCCGTTATGATATGCTTTGTTTTTGTGTGCTTTTTATCAGGATGCGTCGCATATGGGCTTGTGGTGTATAGCCTTTTCCTTGGCGCATTGTTATATTGATAAATTGTAGGAAGGTTGATGTGTAGTTTGTATCGCACCACGTGTGTGGCCGGTGTTACCGACCCGTTCAGATGTGTGCCGTCACCCGTTGGTGCTCATGATCTGCAGGGCTGGGTGAGTCGTGTGATGGCCCTGCTGTGTCCACCCTGTGAGTGACGTGGTTCGCAGTGCAGGGCTGGGTTAGTTGTGGGATAGCCCCGCCTTGTCCGAACTGTGAGTCACATGGTTCGCCGTGTAGGGCTGGGTTAGTAGTGTGATAGCCCCTTTTTGTCCGGCTTGTGAATCATGCGGTTGGCCGTGTAGGGCTGGGTTAGTTGTGTGATAGCCCCGCCTTGTCCGGTTTGTGAATCACCTGGTTGGCCGTGCAGGACTGGGTTAGTTGTGTGATGACCCCGCCTCGTCCGGCTTGCGAGTGACGTGGTTGGCCGTGCAGGACTGGGCGAGTCCTGCGACGACGACCTGTCGGTGGCGGACAGCATGCGGACCGTGCTGCTCACCCTGCCCGAGATACCCTACAGCAACAACAAGAAACTCATGTCGGCGGCGCTCAAGCTGATCGGTACGTACGCAGCGTGGGATGTCGGCACTGACGTCGGCGCCACTGCTCTCCGGCGGTGACCACTCGGTCAGGATGCAGGGTACACTGGATAGCTGGACTAGGTCATCGGTCACACATCGGCGAAGGCCCGGTGACGGGTGCCACTGTGCACACCCACACGGAGCTGACACCATTGGGCCTCGGTGCCGCACAGCCAGCTGCCAGGCGTCAGTTTACTGTACCCTTGATGGATTGCGCAGTCCGCCGTACCAAGTGAACGATAAAACTACGAACAATTTACCACGCACATTAGGCCTTTAAAGGCGTTCACTGTTTCCCGTTAGTTATGCTAAAGTGTCTACGCTTTGGTGTGGTGCAAGCTTGTTTTAGTTTCAGCTGGCACTGTTGATTTATAAACGCCTCCCAGTGTGCTTCTGTACCGATTTCTTTTAGTCTCGATTGGTATTACGCACGTCTTACCAGCCTTGGATGTGACATATGGCATATGTATGATCTGGGATAGGAACCTGTTCAGCTCTCCTCTGGCAGTGGTCGGTGCTGTGATTGTTGCCGCGGCGCTCGGCTCGTACCGGACTTGGGGCCAGGTCTGCCGAGATGGCCAGGGGCCCGCAGTGCCTAACAGGGGGTCCTGTGTCAGCAAGGGGCCTCGCATCGGCCAGGAGAACGTTGGCTCAACAGGCATGGGGACGGAATCTTAGAGGACAGAGGGCCTCTTACGTTGGTCGGGGACCTCTGGCAATGAAAGAAAATACCAGAACTTATGAGCGTTCATAATGAGACAGTGGAACGGCCCTGTGTCGGTCAGTATCCCGAGTGCCGAACGTTGAGCCCTACAACTCAGTTTCAGCTTGGGCCCATTAAGCCAGATTAGTCTTACGTGCCAATCATCGGACTACCTGCGACGATCAGGGATATCGTTGTGTCAAGGACTGCGCGTTCAGAAGGCCTTCCGCATCAGTGAGAAGGCCAAGGTGATTTATCCCTCTAAGGGCCTCCGGATCGACGAGAGAATTCCGCCCCGTGTCGTCAGAATGGCGACCGGAGGACGCCCCGCGATGGGACGGAATGGCCCTTCAGCCCTTGACCGGAAACAAGAATGCGCCTCTCCTAGTGTTAGACTCAAGGGGCCCCTTGCCCGAAAAGCGGTAAGAGGTCCCATGATTGTTGAACAGATAGGGTCGAAATGAGTTAAAAATAAACAATTATATTCATTCCATGTTTCCCATAAGGGCGGTCATTCTTTTGCCGAATCTTCAAGTAAATCAAATAGCATCAAAGGGTTTGAGCCTGCGCGCCCGCGATCTCGGGAGCAAGGACAGCAATGGCCGGAATGGCAGTCCCGCAGAACGGCGTTGGCCACCGCCGTCCCCAGCCTAGGCGGCGGCCCGTCCCCAGCGGGGTCCCGGCTCAGCGTGGCAGCTGTGTGGGTTGTGCGTTCTGCGTAGCACCACGGACCTATCATGAGACTGCCCATCGCAAAATTAATGAAATATTGCATTGTCTGCCTCCAGTCCCACGTTCTTGTTTCAGTGGCTGCTGCGACGGGCTATTTGTTCTGCACGCGGTTATGCTGCACCGGGGCACGTGCGCGTTATTTCCACAATCGCGAAATATCGCGTGAGGCAGTCTCACTCTGAGGGTCTCTTTCATTTTCTGTCGCGTTTGCTTGCTTAACTATTCTCTGAAACTTCGCAGTTGTGTTTAGGCGTGAGTCGAACTGGCAAAGTCGCATCTGATCCCGGGACTGCTTCCGTTTTGTCCGGGACTGGATTCGGCTCCACCGGCTGTTTGTGCGAATCCTGTTCGGAATTTATTCACATTTTGCGACAGAATCAAAAATTTTCTATATCTGAACTGTAGTGTTCATATGTCATGCCATTCCCTGCTAAACATCGTTGTGTGCAGTAGTTTGCGCCTGTTCCCTCATACAGGTGCATTATAAAAGCTCTGCATTGTTTCGTAAAAGACAGTCGCCTGACAGGCTGCGATATTCATTGGGGTATAGTTATTTTGCACACGGCGATCTTAAAAGTTCCGAGACAACACTAAAAAGGCAGGAAGTGGATTCGATTTCAATTTGGCCGCCGTCGCCTTCGACGTAGTTACCTCTCGGAGCGTGACACCACTGCCAGCGCTTCTGCCGCGCTTGGAACGCTCGCTGGTGGTCCCGTTCTTGAAGCGCGCCAGGCAGCGTCTGCGGAGCGCACAGTCGCCTGCAGTACACCGGAACTGGTACATCTCATGAACCAATGGAAGCACAGAGGTGTCGTGGGACAGGTGGTTCTTTATGACCACGCTGTCACGTTCGGACTGGTGATAATGAATATTCGCGTTTATTCAGATTCAGAAGCGACTCTACCCAGACAAGGAAATCTGGATCGAGGACAAGTCTGGTAGTGTGCTCCGTATCGCTCTAGTTGAAATCAATGGTATCCGGTGAACTGAATTGCATTTCATTTTCCAAGACTGTGCACCAGGTAGAAGGCTTTAGTCCGAAAAGTTAGGAACGCTGGCAGTTTGGCTGAACTATCTGCTATTGGTCGAGGGGTCTGATTGCATTAACCGTGTGGTTACGTGACCTGTAACAAAGTAAGTATGCCCTCGGCCGGCCCAAGGCTGCATACGGGGTAAAAAATAAAGTACTCTGGTACGAAGATGTGGGGACAATGGGCAGTGAGATGCAAAAATCTGTTTGTGCGTTCTGATCACGTGACATGTGAGGTAAGGAACAGGCTGTCGACCGGCTGGCCAAACACGTGGCGGCACAAGACGTCTCGAGAAGTGGTGCTTTATCCAGTGAACGACAACGATGGAACCGGCGTACATGTGCCTAACCTCGAACTGAAGCCTGGTATGAGTATGCTCTCCATGCGATGAGCCTGAAATCATCATACCGGGCCGCATGTACCGGTATTGACCGCGGCGTCGTGAGCAGAGCAGTGTTGTATGTGCCGCCGACCCGGACTCTGCGTACAGTGGTGCACGGAGATGCAGTGCAGCGCGCGTCGGTATTTGCTGTCCACCACAGAAGGCGTGTGCCAGCGACGCACGACCTCCGTGTGGCCCTCTCGGCATTTTCCGGCTCTGACAGAGTCGGCAGAGGAGCGACGTGTGGTGATCTTGGGTCACTACGTCACGGTCAGCGTTGGTGCACAGGCGGACGCGTCAGGCGGGTCCTTCGAGGGCCCGTGTTGTCCCACGTGGAGGTCCGGTCACAACGCAGATACTGCATGTGCGACAGAATGAGGCAGCGTCAGGTGTTTGAATATCGCAAATCGCGTAAGCTGATTCTTGGCAACGTCGTGCCGGAAAAATATATGGGAGTAGAGGCCAGCCATAAATGACGTCCATGAATAGCGTTACACATTGCTTTGACGCCTTTGACAGAGACTCCCTTTGTTTTGGTTGCGCGCGAGCTACACTGGCGGGACCCCATGGTTACGTTGTTAAAACGTACTTCGAAAATATTTCAAAATGATTTGCAACCACGCCTGAGCGCAACGTTACTACCCCCCCCCCCCCCCCCCCCCGCCCCCCTCTTTGCTAGGCTTCGCTTGCCCTTCATCACCCCTTCTCCTCCCGCTCCATGCGTAACGTAATTTGTAGATGACCTCTTGCCAGTGCGCTTTGAAATGAGTTTATCTGGCATCTATATAATATAGATGTTTTCTCGTGCCGTGAATGTCTATCGAATTCTACGGGACCATCGGGTGCATCCATGCGCGGGACGTGGAATGTCCATGATTTCTTTTGTCCAGCGGACTCTCAAACGACAGCGTTTGGTCCGAACGTGCCCTTCATCCAGGCACAAATTGGGTATTGCACCCAGAAAGCCGGGAATATTGCCCCACCAGAAGCAAGGTGGGGCAAATCGGAACATATTCCTGTGACAAAATATTCAAGGGTATGTATGCGGGCCGGTTCTGGGATTATTGGTAGAGGCGCTGTTTTGAAATGTGTAGGAAATGAGACAGTTGAATCCAGCAGAACGTTTCTGTGCAAACAGCCGCTTCCTCCATCTGATTTATAACTCGGGCGAAGCCGACGAAGCTCCAGTCGTCCCCTTCATATCCACCTCCCACACTCGGCTCTGTCGCCTCTTGTATCCGTGTGTACCGCATGTGCGCGTTTAGCACTGAACGTGCGACCGACGGCGCGTTTATAGCAGTGTCACATGCGCAGACCTTCGCTGTTTTCGGCAACGAAATCAACGCTCGACCATCATACCACCCTCCGGTATATCCCCCACTCCCCATTATCTTCAGCAAACTGGTCTTCAATATTTACGGCTAATGATTATCCGCCCACTCCATACATGATGGCATGACGGCTCATTTCAATCAGTCGCCGTTCATGAATACGGCATCGCAATGGCTATCGATCACTGACGCTGTGTGACGCCAGCTGTGGCGGCTCTGTTGTGACGGCCAGTGCCATCGCCAGCTGACCGCGGTAGCCGGCGGGTTCGTGACGGTGACGAGGCAGCGTCACCATTGCCGAATGTACCGGTCTAACCACAACCTTCGCGACGATTGCCAACATGACGACTGTCCATCCCGCCCACTCGGTGAACTGGCCCTCGCCAACTGTGGCTGCCGAAGTGTCGCCCTCGCCGACTGAGACGGCCGGCGTGACTGTCCGACTGACTGACGGCTGTGACGTCACCATGATCAGTGGTAACCAGGACTGTTCGAGACAGAGCGATATTAGCGCCTTTTTCAGTCAAATTAGGCCCTTCCTCTGGAATTCTAGCAGGCAGGTGTTGGGTTCTATATATTCTTTCACTGAAAAATGCATGCATTATTTATGTAAACGATCGCTTCCTGACAAACAGTGCATATAGCATACGATCACTACCGCCAGGAGCATCAACATCGCCAATATACATAAATCCAGCATCAATAATCCAAAGTATTTTTGAAATAGTGAACCAGCCCACGCAAGCTGGTTAAACTGGAAGCTTTTTTCATAGCCATTATAGTATATAAAACAGCGTATCCCATAAGAAACTCCTCAGTTAACTATTTAAGGTGTCATGTGAATAATTGGATGGAATTTACCAAGTCATTGATGCCTTGTAGTATGTTAAAAGTATAAGTTGTGTTACGCAGGCTGCAAACTGTGCCGCATGCATTTCGTCGAAAGCTGGTGGAGGTTGAGTGAAGGTGACATGCGCAGCGTCATGTGATAACTCATGAGCTCCGTGCTTACCAAAAGCCCACCTCGATCTCACCTGTAGTTTTCCGCGGACGACACCTGCGAACGGTAGCTGCGTGCCGCCTGGGCTGCGCTAACTTCAGTGCAAGCACTTGGTTTCGAGGCGTTTTCTAGATGAGCACTCGCACTCTTCTCAGCAATTCATGCTCCGTGTCAGTTCCCAGCTTGGCATTTCACGCCGCACGTGTGTTGCCCTGCGCACATTTGTTCTGTGACCCTGACGAGGGCGGCGGCATGTCGCCTCGTTTGACGCGTTTGTTCCGCGTCGGAGCGGTGGGCAGCGGCACGCCGCCTCGTTTGACGCGTTTGTTCCGCGTCGGGGCGGCGGGCAGCGGCATGTCGCCTCGTTTGACAACGAGATCGTCTGTTTCTGGCAGACTCGAACAGCCCGTGTCTGGACCTGCACCCGGATTGTCTGGACAAGCTGCTGCCGATGCTGCTGGCCGGCCTGGCGGACGCGGATGTGGCGCTCTACTCCACCATGGCGCTCAAGGACATTTGTCAGGAGGCGCCGCACTCGATGGCGCCGCACGCCGCTCCCGTCCTGGTCGCCTGCAAGGTCAGTCTAGGTCATACCTAGGTCAGGCAGAGAACTGCTTGCATGAAACGTCAATGCATGCCCTTCTATCCGGGCGACTAGTCCGGCGCCAGGTGGTGCCAGCACCCAAGGTCAGTCAAGGTCCTGCTGATCTAAGCGGTCATGACGCGTTCCGCCGATCTGAAATGTCAGTCTAGGACGCGACCTTGCGTGCAAGGTCAGGCTAGGTGTGGTCTGCAAGGTCCTGGCCATTTACGCATGTTGGGCTGATCGAGCTCTAGCTGCTCTGCAGGACCGGTGCAGGTCCAGATCCTGCTGTTTCGGAAGGTGTGCCTGACTGAGGCAGATCGAGTTCCAGTTGGTCTGCAGGACCAGTGCAGGTCCAGATCCTGCTGTTTCGGAAGGTGTGCCTGACTGAGGCAGATCGAGTTCCAGTTGGTCTGCAGGACCAGTGCTGGTCCAGATCCTGCTGTTTCGGAAGGTGTGCCTGACTGAGGCAGACCGAGTTCCAGTTGGTCTGCAGGACCAGTGCAGGTCCAGATTCTGCTGTTTCGGAAGGTGTGCCTGACTGAGGCAGATCGAGTTCCAGTTGGTCTGCGGGACCAGTGCTGGTCCAGATCCTGCTGTTTCGGAAGCTGTGCCTGGCTGAGACAGTAGTACTGTACCGCATGGCCAGATAGCTACATACCAGCTCCGCCTAACGGTGAAAGCCGTCGCAATACATGGTTTGCGGTCAATTAGTAGGTCCATAGGTTGTCAACTGGCGCCAGGTTCCCGCATACATGCGCCCCGCTTTTTGCTGTGGCTGTAGGCTGGGTAATGAGTCATTAGCAGTTGCGTAATGTCCAGCTACAGGGGTGTTTATTGACTTCGTAAGAAATACTGTTATATAACGTCGCGGCAGCCCAGCCAACTGATGAATTTTGCTGCGTTTGTGCGCAAACGACGCATTCGCCATGCATACAAACGGTGTGTTCATATACTGACAAGGCGTTGTGTGACCTGCGCTGTCGTGACATGTGAAGTGTGACTTGTCTCGCCCAACATTATGTAACCTGTCCCGGCAGAAGGTATGTGACGTGTGATCTGTCCTGGCAGGAGGTGTGTGACGTGTGACCTATCCGGCAGGTGTGTGACGTGTGGCCTATCCGGCGGTGGGTGGGTGACGTGTGGCCTATCCCGGCAGTGGGTGGGTGACGTGTGGCCTGTCCCGGCTGGTGTGTGACGTGTCCCGGCAGGTGTGTGACGTGTGACCTGTCCCGGCAGGAGGTGTGTGACGCGTGACCTATCCCGGCAGTGGGTGGGTGACGTGTGGCCTATCCCGGCTGGTGTGTGACGTGTCCCGGCAGGTGTGTGACGCGTGACCTATCCCGGCAGGAGGTGTGTGACATGTGACCTATCCCGGCAGGGGGTGTGTGACATGTGTCCTGTCCCGGCTGGAGGTGTGTGACGTGTGACCTTTTCCTGCAGGATGTTCTGCAGGGCGGCCGGCTGTCGGGTCGGGAGTGTGTGCGTCTGATGTACGTTGTCGGCGCTCTCCTTCGCTTCGTCGCCGACCATCAAGAGCGACTCAAAGGCATGGACGACATCGTTAGGCCATTCGTCCAGGAGTTCAAACAACTGCTGGACGAAAAAAGCTCGGTAAGGCACCAGCCACCGCCGGCTGCCCCGCAGCTGGATATCGTCCACCGACCTTGTGAACCCGCTGTTCTTGTGCGGGGAGCATTTACTGCGTTGTTTGCATCAGGTGAGTCGGACGTCAGATACGGCGGGTCTCTGGAGTGGTAGCGCAGCCGGCAGCTGCCGGCGGTATAGCTGTTACATTCGGCGGGCGGCGCCTGATCCGTCTGTGTGTGGGGCCTGGCGGGAGCACAGCACTGGCGTCATGGACCGCAGTCTGGCCTGCCGGCGGCGCGTACCTCAGCAGACGGCCACCGCGGTCCATCCAGCTGACGGCCCGTCCCCGCCTCCGGCAGCAGAAGGTGGTCAGCAACAAGAGTCTGCTGGTCGTGCGCGTCAATATGTTCGCCTCGCTAGCGTCATCGCTCTGCTTCGAGGAGCCGGAGCAGACGGCTGGCCAGTTTGTGCACCCGCTGCTGCTGCTGCTGCGGGAGACGCTTCCCTCGCTGCTCGTGCTGGCCTCGTGCAGCGCCGAGGACGAGGTCATGGCAGAGGTGAGCACACTGGGCACGCGAGCCTGTGTACGAGAGTCTGTCGCTGTCTGTTGGACGTGGACATGCCCTTAAGAACCAGTCATCATCGATAAGTTTTACACTATTTGCTGTGGATCAGTAGCGTGTGGGGTGCCGTTTCAGCGTTACGTGTTTTTTTGTTTTTGTTTTGTTTTTTGTTTTGTTCTTTTTGTTACGCGCATCTGCGCTGGATTAGGACCCCTGCTGTTTTGTGCTATGGTGTGCAGGTTGAGTTGTTTTCATGGCGTGGTCTTGCTGTAACTGAACATGTCTGTTTGATGTGCCGGAACGGACCTATGACGCCAGAACCTCAGGCCACCGAGAGCTGGGCAGCTCGACAATGTATAGGATGGGTACGCCATTTTTGAAGCTGATCCATGCGCCATTCATCTGACGGCGCGATGATCTGTTCGACACGGCTTCACCGGCCGGGGTAGCTGAGGGTGACGGTGGCCTAACCTGATCTGGCCCTATCCGGCCAGTGCATCTGCCATTTCCTGCAGCGCACCATGGCCAGCCTGGGCGACGGCATGGAGCCGTTCGTCGACCCGGCGCTCACCGTACTCAGCACGCTCTACTCGAAGGAGCCGCACCCGCAGGTCCTCGACCTGGTCCGGCAGGTTAGTGTGGTTACGCCCACTGGCACTTTCCAGCGGTGGGTTATAGCTGTCTGGGGCCTGGGGCATGTGATGGCTGCCTGGGGCCTGAGGCGTGTGACGGCTGGCTGAGGTCTGGGGCGTGTGATGGCTGTCTAGGGCCTGAGGCGTGTGATGGCTGTCTGGGGCCTGGGGCGTGTGATGGCTGTCTAGGGCCTGAGGCGTGTGACAGCCGTCTGGGGCCTGGGGCGTGTGACGGCTGTCTGGGGCCTGGGGTGTGCAATGACTGTCTGGGGCCTGGGCATGTGACGGCTGTCTGGGGCCTGAGGCGTGTGGTGGCTGGCTAAGGTCTGGGGCGTGTGACGGCTGTCTAGGGCCTGAGGCGTGTGATGGCTGTCTAGGGTCTGAGGCGTGTGATGGCTGTCTGGGGCCTGGTATGTGTGACGGCTGTCTATGGCCTATGGTGTGTGACAGCTGTCTGCGGTCTGTGATCGGACTCGTGATTATTCCGTTAATCTGAGCCGGACATTGATGCCAGGCCCGGCCACCCACCTGTGGTAAAAACAGCAACGACCGCATACTGAGAGCAGAGGTTAGCAGGAGTGGGGTGAGAAATCGCAGCTGACCCGTACCACCCCACGTGCGGAGAGCGGTCCGTCTCGGTGGCCAGCGATGCGTCCAGCGATGCATCAGTTGCCCTTTGACCACATATTTGTCTCATCTCGTCTCAGCTTCTGATAGAGGGCTGTGACCTGGTGTATCGGTGACCTGCGGTCCGGCTGATCTCAGATGCTGCTGACGTTCCGGCTGGATGGTCCGCTGGGCCCGGTGATGCAGGCCGTGTTCGGCCAGGTGTGCGCCGGCAGTCTGCGCTACTTCGCCGGCGACCTCGGACGCTTTCCCGAGGCGCTGGTCAAGTTCCTCGAGGTTCTAGCGCAGCTGATGAAGAAGCAGTCGGTGTACATTGCGGGCGTGACCGCTCAGCTGAACGACTTGTTCCTGCTCGGTGCGTGGCGCCGGTATTCACAGCGTGTCGCCGGTCGGCTGTAGAGCCGCTGGCCAGGCGCAACCCTCATGATTGGCCTGTGGGTGGGTGGGAAGCATAATTGGCCTGTGGGTGGGTAGAAAGCACAATTGTGGGTGGGTAGGAAGCCTTATGATTGGACCGTGGGTGCGTAGAAAACGATACTCTATGTACTACGATACTACTAAATGATACTAACGATACTCTACTCTATGACTAAATGACTGTATAACCTCACGACATGACTGCATGTCGTGAGGTTACGATTTTTTTGTAGAACTAGGTAAACTAGGTTTTGTAAACTAGGTATGGCTGTTAGCGTCCATGGAAAGACAAAGTGACGACGCGTCACGTTTAGCGGTTGCAGTCGCTTATGTTCGCTGTCGGTGTGCACTGTGCCCCGTCTGTCGTGCACGGCCTACTTGCCGGCCGTATGATCCGGACTGCTACCCCCTCCGCCGGCAGCCTGCGAGTGTGTGTGCCAGTCGGACCGGCGCGTGATGCGCTCGGCCGCGTCTTTCCTGGCGCAGTTCGCCGCCAAGGCCGCCGACAGCCAGCTGTTCGCCTCCACTCTGGACCAGGGCGGCGGCCGGCTCGTCTCTAACCTGCTGCGAGCGATCGGTGAGTGACCGTCGTCGGCCCGCCACCGGTCCCGGCCGTGTGGTGTCATCGATGTCACACCGGTCGACACCCGCTCTGGGCCCTGGTGCGTCATCTGCTCTGGCCCTCGTGTGTTGCATGCTGTGGACCCTCGTGTATCATCTGCTCTGGCCCTCGTGCGTCGCCTCATGTGGACCCTCGTGTGTCATCTGCTCTGGCCCTCGTGTGTCATCTGCTCTGGCCCTCGTGTGTCATCTGCTCTGGCCTTCGTGTGTCATCTGCTCTGGCCCTCGTGTGTCGCCTGCTGTGGACCCTCGTGTGTCACTTGCTCTGGGCCCCCGTGCGTCACCTGCTTTGGGCCCTCGTGTGGCGTCTGCTGTGGGCCGTCGCGTATCGCCCGTCATTGGTACGTTCCTGGGTTGGGTGTTTCCTCGGGTCATGAGGTGATGCCACGTGAGTGTGGAACTGGCGCCATAGCCGGTATCGCGTCGTAATCAGCAATGCACGTCGTAATCTGCAGTGACGGTATTTTGGGGCGTAACGGAACCGTCTCGGGCCGGAGGTGAACGTTTTACTGCCCAGAGGGAAAGTGAAAAGGTCGCGTCTTGTTGCCCACAGATTGAAGGGCTGTTTGCTCCTAACGATTGCGACCTAAAACGGCATCTTCCGCGTAGCTTCAATATTTGTGAATAATCTGTTAAGAGGTAAAGCAATGTTTGTATGTGCTGTGCTCATCTCGTAAAAAAACATCGACCAATGGAGCTTTCGTCACCGGATGCCATCATTGAGATCCTGGTGCGGTGGGGCAGGCTGGCTAACGCACGGGGACCGTGATGTACCACATTATGCGGAACTCATCAACGCGTGACGCTGCTCAGTGTACCTCGGTTCATCCTTCTGGATGGGGATGGCTGCGGCGCCTGAGGCATTCATTATTCGGCATGTGCAGCGTACAGCGAGACGCACGGCAGTGTAGCATTCCCTGCGGTCCCGTCGTTTGTGAGAGCAGGTAAAGCATGCGTACCTCAGTCATGTCCTCATGCGGACTACTAGCGCCTATCCGCGGTCGGACCTCCTCTCCAGCGGGTCTTCTTCTTCCCCTCTCCAACCCCCATCCTTTGACTGCAGTAGTAACAGACTACTACAATCAAAGACTACTACAGCCCTCCGTCGTAATCGAACAGACGTCAAAACTGAAACGTCAAACATGTATCATGTATGCCGCCTGTAGTGATAGCGCGTGGCTCCGCTGCCCAAGTGTGTGCCGTGTGTCACCTCCCGCGCCCGCCTGTGCCGCGCGTGCCCCGTGCCGTGCCTGACTGTGGCACCGGGCCAGTGTACTCCCCTCAGGCGGCGCGGTGTGTCACCTCCCGCGTCCACCTGTGCCTTGCGTGCTCCGTGCCGTGCCTGACCGCCGCCCGGCCGGTGTACTCCCCTCAGGCGGTGCGGTGCCGCGGGACTGCGTGGACCACACGGCCGACGTACTACTGGCGCTGAACCGAGCCAACGCCGGCCAGCTCAGCCGGTGGCTGGCCGCCATCTTGGCCCAGGACGCCTTCCCCAGCCGGAGAGTCACCTCAAGCGACAAGAAGGCCTTTATTAAACACGTGCTCCAGTTAGTACTCGGCGCGCCGCGTACGCGCTTGGCGGGGTCACAGCGTCGGCGCCGAACTGGTGCCCGTGATCAGGGCAATGTTTTGTCTCCTGGCATTTTTGCGGACAAGTTAAACTTGGCTGGAATTCCGGTCAGAACCACCGCTCGGGCTGAGGGTGGCGCTGGTTACGCCACTATCGCCACTCTCAGCACTGGCTACGCCACTACCGCCACTCAGCACTGGCTATGTTCCTTGTGAATAATTTCGCCACCGGTCTTGGAGGAGTCTTGTTGCCTGCCTGGTTGTTCTATCTTCTACGACACCTTATGGATTTATTGATGGCTTGAACAAGTCAGCTTGAAAGCATTCGCCCGAAGTCTTCTATCTTTGATCAGAAACCTGAGAAATCTTTGAAATCTTCATTACATGAACGCTGGCTTTCTGCGTTATTTCTTGCTCTGTTGAGTTGTTTATGACTGGAGCCAAAACATACCAATGCCATCTGTTCATCTCGTGTTGTGTTGTGTTATTGACAACCGGAAACCGAAGGCCGAGTTTAACGGCGAATCCCCTGCCTCCAGAAACCGCAACAACAAGACGTTCCTGCGCAGCAAGATAGCCGTGTTCAGTCAGCAGTGCCGCGGTCTGCACGGCACCGAGTACGCGGCGGCTACACTCAACACGGCCGGCTGAGCGTCGCGTCCGAGCCGGCCATCAGCTGCGCACGGCCGCCGCTGCCGCCCGCTGCCGGCCTGCGGCCGGGCCGGTCCCGTGCGCCGGCCCGGTCCCGTGCGCCGGCCGCTGCTCCTATTGGGTGGCCTCGCCCCCGGACGGTCCGGCTGGTGACCGGCTCGAGGCACCGAGCGCTGCGTGCGGCCACCGGGACCAGCCGGAGGGCAGGCGCACCACTAGCTTTAGCAGCAGCTGACATCGGAGGCACGCGTTCTCTCACCAGATCCGTGGCGGCGAATCTCGAACGTGTCACTCCGTCACCGGGGGAGGGACGGGGGGGGGGGGGGGGGCACCAGGCTGTCCGGACAGTGCCGGTGCGGTGCCGCGTGACCAGGGCGCCGGCCCACTCGGTCGGGGCCCCCCTGCCGTGGTCGGTGCCAGTGTCGATGCGCCGTGCGGCGCGCCCGGCTGCTGGTGAGTCGGTGCGCTAGCCGGCACGGCTGGCCGGGCGGCTCGGCGTCCAGCCTGCCAGCCTGCTGACCCCAGCCCAGGCTAGCCGCTGACGCTCTGTGATATTATTTACCCCGGCCAGATCACGCTGCGCCGGACGCCGCTCTTCAGCGCCGGGCCACGCATCGCTTTATTTGGCGGAGACGTGTTCAGTAATGTGTCGAATACACCGATGTCTTATTGTTTTGTCTGATTCGCTGCGAGGATGCCGGCGCAGTGGACTGGAGTCAGCCCGGATCAGTGTGCCAGCTGGGAATCCAGTTCGGTGCCCAACGGGCTGGCGTTCTATACTGTGCTGTGCAGTGAAATCAGCCAACGAGCTGGGTACCAACCGCGCTTATTCTGCTGTATCCATGAAGGTGTGCAGCACAACGGTGGTGGCAAGGTCGGCATTGCAAATATTGAGCCAGGGGAAAGCAATGGATCTTAGTGCATGTTTTGACTAGACACGACTTTCACTCTCATTTCTCCCCACAAGAGTAGCACGTCACGTGAAATGGAGGTACTTCGCCTTCATTTTACTGCCTGACAGATAACCAGCATTGCCTGATATGACAGCTAACCCTGCTCATTCTTGGCGAAATATCAAGGATTTTTGTACGTTTCAATAACCTTGCAGACATCAGACCTATATATATATATATATATATATATATATATATATATATATATATATATATAGTAGTAAACATGGGAACCCATCCTACCGAGCGCAGCCTTACAAAGCCAGACATGCTACGCGTGCGCAGACATGCAGCCCACTCATTTTCTCCGTGTCATGTTGAGTCCTGTGATTCTGAGGCTAAGTGTCTCGGAACAGCAGGCAAAATAAGCTCAAGTTGACTGCTAAGTACCACCAAAACCAAGCGCGTACTTCATTTCTAGCTTGTTTATCTCTAGCAGGCTGGGCGATGTAATCAGCTGATGGCTAATAACTAATGCAGAATTTTTTGTTGTTAGTAAGGAGTACAAAACATCTTAGCATTCAAAACGTGTTAAAAACGGGTTCCACAAGCATGACAAGTGTCACACTCAATATCCCAGGGAAATAACACGACGTCAGCGACACGTAAAATTATGTTCGACAATTGCGCGCAAAAAATCATCGGCGTATATCCGACTGCTGCTCTAAGTCTAAGCACCAAAGTCATTACAGACGGAACCTGTGCGATCGTGGATGCCGCGTTGGGCCAACAAAAAGGCCTCGATCAACAAAAATAGGAACGGCCCTCAGAGCAAGCGAAAAGAACCCAAGGTCAACGTGGAAGAACCTAAACGATCGGTAATGCCCAGCAGGCTGACATTAAGGTCCCGGCCAGTGCACGGGACCCTCTGAGCAAAGGTGAATTACCCAAGGCCACACCCGAAACTAATATGAAGGCCCCTGGGCATTTGAGTACCCTAGCGTATGGGCCCCCGGAAGAAGCGTATAGAGCTTTTCGGGCGACTGGGAAGAATACGTGGATGGCCCCTGGTCGATCCATGGTGCCTAGGCATGGAAGCAGATAGTGTCCTAACAGCAGTGCCGGGATCACCTTCGAGAAAATGTTCAATGATCAATCAAGTGATCAAGAGATCAATGACAGCTTAGAAGGCTCCTTTGACTCGCTGATCAGTCTCATTGGAAGATTTGGTGCTGATCAGTCTCAGAGGTTCGGAGCGTGGGTTTGTCTGCAAATTAATTCCAGGCGGTTTTGGACGTTTTTAGTGGCCTTCGACCTGACCCCAGGTTGCCATCTTCTGAAAAGGGACAGATTATCGACTATGGTATATCGTTTGGTACAGGCATGGTGGCGATCAGTTCCATGGGCACGGAGCATGGGGTTCTCTGCAACCTATTTTGGTGGTTTCGGCCGTTTTTTGGTGACGTTTGACCTGACTCAGGGTCACCATGCTCTGAACAGGATAGGATATCGATTATGACGCATCGATTGTTAAGGTCTCATACCGATCGGTGCCATGGGCGTGGAGCATGGGGCTGTCGGCAAACTTATTTTTCCGCTTTTTGAATTTTTGTGACCTTTGATGTGACCCAAGGTCATCATATTCCAGAGAGGACAGGTTATCGATCAAGCGGCATCGAATGGTGAAGGTTTCATGTCAATCCGTGCCATAGTCTCGGAGCATGGGGCTGTCAATAAGCTTGGTTGGCAGTTTAGTTCCTTCCCTAACTTGGTGGCTTTGCAGCACATTTTTGCTATGAGTGGCATCTGTGGTGCTTTTATATCTGCCGGTATAGATGCACATTGGTCCGAAGTCTTGGGCCGTGTTCGATCTGTCGTCAGCACGGTTGTCGGCTGAAATGCGTGACGTTATGCGTGCTGACGGTGGGCGAACTGATGGGAAGTTTTTAACTTTAGTTTCCTTTTTCCCTTTACCTCTTAACTCCCTCAGACCATGCACTAAATTTGGTTTACCGCCGACCATGACACACTGTCTTTAGTCTTACAATAGTGTGTGAAATTGTGGTTCCTGCTCCGGAATTACCATCGTCTATCCCATTCGCAGGTTGAGTGCTTCGTCCTATCCCCATCTCATTTAAATTTCTTCCATTCTCATTTTGAAGTGTTCGCCTCAATTTTTGTACAAAAAATCTATCGACCCTTCATTGCTACTTATACTGGCATGTAGTTCATTATGTTATCAAACTTCTACCTGTAGACAACGGCCGCGTTCGGTCTTTCGTCAGCACGTCTGTCAGCACCAATTACGGTCCAGTATTCTGCGTGCGTCACGTCACGTGACTACAAACTCACGTGATCTGTGACGTCACGCACTTGCTGACGCTGCTGCCAGAATTTTATGTTAGCCCGTCAGCATAGCGAAAACGCGCTTCGCTGACTAGCGGGTAAAAATCGCACCGACAAAGAAGCGGGACTTCGATTCGGTAGCTCTTGCGTTTGCGAGCACCTTAGGTGGGGCTGGCGTGCATATTGCCTTGGGTGGGGGCACTTATCTCTAATTTTGGGAGAAAGCGACATTGGATAGATAAGGGGGAAATTGAAGTGCCATGCGTAACCACGAAAAGATTGGTGACATTAATTGGTGTGGTGTAGTTGCGCTCCCCGAAAACCAATAGTGTTATCGTGTGTGCGACAATAGTGTGAGTTACCGTGTCCGGTGAAATATCGTTAAGTTGTTATCGATAGGCCTTAGCGATAGCAGCAGTGAAGGATCGATAGACCTTTTCCACACAAAAATTGAGTGAACGCTTAAAATGAAAAGAGAAGAAATTAAATGACATGAGAATGGGATTTGACTTTGAAGCCTTTGAAGAGCCAGCCAGAAGTCAAAGAAAAGCCTTTGACTTGCCGATGGGATAGCTGCTGGTAATGCCGGAACAGGAGCCACACTTCCAAACACCACTTTATAGGTGTGCCATAGTCGGTGGTACGCCAGAGTTAGAGCGTGGTCTGAACTGGAGTAGATAAAAGTAAAAGAAAAAAGAAGGTTAAGTTGAAGACTTTCCCATCACCCCGCACACCGAACGCTCCGTCAGCACGTATGCCGTCACACATACCGCCGACAGTCATGCCGACGACAGATCGAACGGGGCCCTGGCAGCGGCGTCAGACGGCGCGCGGTGCCACAAACCACGTGACTTTGCGGTCACGTGACGTAGAGAAAATACTGGGTAGTGACTGGTGCTGATAAACGTGCTGACGATGGATCGATCGCGGTCCGGGATTGCTTTTTGTGCGTGAAACGTTTTCAGCTTTTATTCCTGTGTCGTGTTTTGACAAGGTAAAGTGTAAGTGTGAAACAGTTTATGAGAGTCTGACGTCTGACGTCTGAGAGTGAGGAGCGTACTGTGTGACGGGGAGGTATGTCGCCGAAAGCTCAGCATTGCGCTGAGTCGTGCCCGTTATTGAATCTCAGACCTCTCCGAGACAGATTAGCAGGCCAATTTGCTCTCAGTGTTATTGGCAATGGCAACAGCGATTCTCACAATTATTCAATATTCTGCCATATTAATAAATACGAAATAAATACGTAGTGACGGGATAGCGTCATACCGCCGCTGCATGGTTCTCATATCTTTAAATAGGGCATCATCTGTAAGTCAGTCATCAGTTCCAGCAAGGGGTCCCAAAGGCACCAGATTCAGAGTCAAAATCTGAGGTCAACTTAAAATGCAAAGGACGGAACAACACCTCATTGGCGCTGTATGGAACCGATCTGTACCAATTAGCCGTCATTACAAAGCCCGTTGTTGATTTCTGTCAGGAATACCAAAACGTTTAACTTCAGAGACCATTGTGGTGGACAAAAGCTTAAAGAGCATATTATTAAGGTCAAAATACAAGGAAGCGTCGGACTGCCGCCGTATGGAAGTTATCTGAACTCATTAGACGCCATAAGAAAGCCCATTGTCGGTTCCAACCTAGCCTCTCCTAACGTAAAACGTTAAGGCCGATTATGATGGTAAAGCCCCTTTCGTGGTCAGCGGGCAGGTCAGCACTGCACTGCCGTTGTATGGGACCGAGGTTGATATCTTCATGGTTGATGATGCTGGCGATGTTGGTTGGTGCTTTATTGTCAAATTTGCATTCCTGCCCTGGCTGGAATGAATGCGTATCTCTCAGATGTACCCTTCTAATCACTATCGGCACTACATAGCGGTAATGCGGGGCTAGCCCATTTTGACCTTGGATCTTCATTTTTCGTGTGTTGGTTTCGGAAGCCTCGCTTGGAATCGACAACGGGTTTACTAATGAAAGCCTGATGGGTAAATATCGGTCCCATATAGAAGCACTGCGGTGCTACCTCGTTATCTGACCCTTAAGTTGGTTTTGGATTTTACTTTAAGTAGTGTTTTTGGACCCCTGGCTGGAATTGACAGCGGAATTTTTAATGACGCCTCATTTCTACAGATCGGTCCCATCCAGCTGCAGTGCGGCGCTACTGCCTTCCTTTGACCTTGAATTTGGCCCCGGACTTAGACTTTAAACATTCAAAACACCAACACCTACAGACATTACAATAGATATCATCAAAACAAGACATCAGAACCATACAGCGGCGGTACTGTACTAGCCGTTCTTAAACCTTGAATGCAAGTTTTCATATTAGCATCCATTTGCGCGTTTTTGCCTGCCAGGACTGGAATGGATACGTGTCTCCCAAATGACACCCTAGTTATCTTTTGTCAGCCATATACAGCGTGAGACCTTGACAACCCGCTTGTTGAGCTTTTTACCACAGTCGGCCTTGAACATTGATGTTTTGTTGTCCCGGGCTGGAAAAGACAGCGGACTTTCTGATAGTGCCTGATGGCACAGATTGGTTTTATACACCAGCAGTGCGGTGTTTCCCCGTCATTTGACCTTTAATTTGACCCTGGATTCTGGATCAGTTATCAATGTTGCTACAAGAATTGGTTATTTGACGTCTGGAAGCCAAGTTGTTTGATGTAAAGCAAACCTGATCGCGTTTTTAATACCAGCGGGTTGTGTTTGATTCAAAAATTAATTTTAAGCAAATTCGGTCCTTTAGGCTGAATCCGGACACAAAAGCGTCCGTAGCTTAACCGACGTTTTCTCACGTATTTATGAAAAGTGCAAACCTTTACAGCGGAGCAGGCGCATGCCTCGCTTATACGGTGAGCAACTTAATACGAATGGAAGAGCCTTCTGCCTTGGCGCATTGGTACAACCCTGAAACATTTCCACACGAATCGTATATTCTCACCTACCAGAAGCACCCAGATCTGGCAGGTGATCCTACCATGTGAAGTCAGGACGCCTCCAAGTGAAAGCTCAGTCTGTACCAGCTATATTGTTACGCGCATAGCCCAGCGTTGTGCACACCTGAAACATACCTCTGTGGCTGAGCACTTACCCATCTGTAATATTCTACCCATCCTACCTACTTGCCCAGGAAGCTGCCTCTCTCAGAGATGGCAGCGTGCGGCCGGCTGCAGCACGGGATGCTGCTGCCCTGAAGCGCTACGACCACTGCCCGGAGCCGCTCCACGAGTCAACGGCTGCAGCACCGGACGCCGCTGCCTCGGCGGCGCGCTACGACCACTGCCCGGAGCCCTCCACGAGTCAACGACCTCTGGCCCGCGCGGTCCGGAGCACCACAGTGCAGACCGTGCCGCCGAGGCAAGATGAGCTGAGGTCATGCAGCGGCGGCCGTTTGGCTGAGGTGAGCTCGTGTCAGCCGCGGCTCACTGCGTTCCCGGCCAAGAATGGGGGGGGGGGGGGGTAGTTCGACATGGCCCTAATCTTGTGACTGTTGGCAGCTGAGGTGAGCAAATTGGGTATGCGCTGCTTTTATCGTAGTGAGACTTTGGACATTCGTCGGTTTCGATAGGGCCAATGCTATTACTCGTTAGAAAAGACTGTTTTTCAGACCATTTGTCAAAACATTTCCGGTTAAATTAAAGCGATACATAATTTAATGGTCACACGCATGAAAACCGGCCAGCTACGGTTTGTTCATAACACTAGAAATTCTTGCTGACTAGAAATAGCACTGTATTCATATATGGTATTCATTGTACTAGAAATGGAAGTGAGCGGACAGGTCGGGCAGCGAGAGGCCGGCGTTCTGCCATGATGTGGACTGGCACTGCTTACTCCGGGCCTCGGAGGATGATCACCGTGGGCGCCGATTTAAGCCTCCCGTCTTGCTCGTGAAGTGGGATTCACGCAAGGAACGATGCTGAGCCACAGTATCCTATTACTACCTCACTCCATGTTGCTCTGTGATTGCTGATGCTGCTGCAGCAACAGCATTCTGGCAGGGGCGCATCTAGAGCCTTGGTAAGAGGATGGTGCAGGGTTGATGAAGGGAGCCCTGATGGTGAAAGGGTCTCCCCACAATGAAGATATTTAGCTCATTTGGTTTCGAACTGACACGATTTGCATCGTTTCATGTTCATTTTCGACTTCATCATCTGGAACAGAAGTCAGAAAGCTAAAGAAAAGGAAATGGTTTGCGTTTTGAATTTAACAAACCTGAAGGAAATGATTGCTAACTGAATGCGTGGAATAAACCTCTGGCGATATTATTTGGGATGATCAGGTGAACTCTCCGTATATATTAGGAACATGCGCGCTTTCAACACAAGAAGCAAAATATCGGCATTGCAGTCTCCCTGGGCAGCGCGGCGTCAGGACCGCAGTTAACACCAGGCGGCGGCCAGCGGCGGCCGAAAATGATGAGTATCTTGCAGAAGTACATTTCGACGCCTTTTGACATTTACTCGTGCATGCTGGTGGATGTTTCACCTACGGGATTTTTAGACTGACTCAGATTGATAACAGCAACGAAATAGCATTTACCACACTGCGAACTGGTGATGGAATCTGGTGGTGGAACTGAAAGAGTAAAGGCAAAATAGCTTTTTCTGTGCTGCTTGAGTTGTCGATGCGTCCAGGGGATAAATGCAAAGACAAAGCTGAAAGACACAGCTAGGTCCAATCTTCGAACAGCGCGAAGTGATTTTGAAAGCCTTTTGGAAGCATTATTTCACGACGGTTGTTCTCGGACACCCGGCGCCAGCCACCTGGTGTTAACTGCAGCGGCCAACAACGTTCCGTTTAACTCCTTAACACCAGAAAATTGCCAGCCGATTTCAACCCTAGAAACATAAAAATATTCCAAAGCGCAAGAAGTAGCGTGCGTCAAAAACACCTGTCCTCTCAAGGTCATCCCTCAAGGTCAAACACGTGCTCAAAGGGCGGGGAACTCAACATCACGAAAAGATCACTGCCAACATTGAACTTGTCAAGACCAGAATATTCACCACAGAAAAAACTAGCGTCCGTCAACAAGTCCTGAGGTCTCAAGGTAATCTTCCAAGGTGATATTCAGGCTCAAAGTACGGGGAACTCCATGCTACGAAAAAGTTACCAGCCGATTTTAGACTTCCAAACATCAAAATATTTACAGTCTCAAGCGTTAGAGTCCGTCAAAAAATCCTAACCTCTTCAGGTCACCCTTCAAGGTCAAACGCGGACTCAAAGGACGGGGAACTCCACGTTACCAAAAAATTACCGACCGATTTTAAACTTGTAATAATCAGAATATACATCACAGATAAAACCAGCGCTCGTCAAAAATTCCTGACCTCTCAAAGTCATCCCTTAAGGTCAAAGTCAGGCTCAAAGGACGGGGAACTTGAAGTCACCAAACAATTACCGGCCGATTTTAAACTTGTTAGCGACAGAATATTCATCAAAGAAAAGACTTTCATTTGTCAAAAAGTCTCTGCCTCTCAAGGTCATCCTTTATGGTGAGATTCAGGCTCAAAGGAAGCGGAACCTCATATCCCCCAAAAAATCACCGGCTGATTTTAAACATACAAATGTCAAAATATTTACAAGCGCAAGACCTTGGGTACGTCAAGAGGCCACCTTTTCAGGGACCCGATCAATACAAATCTCGGGCTTCGGCGTTGTTCCTGCTCGGGCAATGGGCCCCTAGGGCACACACTGAGCCAGCTGTTCGGTGCTGGTAGCCGCTGGCTGAAATAGGGGCCTTTAGTGTTCTAGGGGGCTTTCAATAGGTGTAAGAGGCCCTCTGGCCTGGCTGTCATTTTGGGTCACGGCCCTACGGGCTGGGAGCCTTAATGCGATTTACAGCCGGCTATTCAAGCCCTTCAAACTTCCAATCGGGCCCTTGACTATCGGTCCTAAAGGGGCCCATTGGGCTCGTCTTCGGGCCTTTCGAATACTGCCTACGGCCGACTCGGGCCCCTTACCAACTCGAAACTCGTTTTCAGCACTGTGGGGTCCTGCCGTCCCAGGAGCTCCTCAGTGACACACAGGCCCCGACCAATGTAAATTGCGGGCCCCAGCCTTGTCCCCATTTGGAAAATAGCCCCTTAGGCCAAGACCGACTGCTCGGTTTTGGTGGTGCCTGACCGACGTGCAGGCTCTCATTAGCCCAGAGACCCCCAATCAGCGCAAAGGTCCCTATGACGGGATTTGAGGACCAGATCCGCATAACCTGGACCCCTGATGAGATCTTCGACAAACCGTTTGGGCCTTTGGAGCCCTCAAATCAGGCCTTTAGCCGCTAGTCCAGAATAGCTTAAAGGAGCCCTCGGGGCTGAGAGGATAAGGAGGGGGGGGGGGGGGGCGTGCCTCTGCCCCCCCCCCCCCGCTGGTGCCATTGGTGGCTGGTGAGAGAGATACAAAAAAAGAAAATTAAGTGAATCAGTCTGGCGCTTTGTGGGTATCAGCCCCACAGCTTACCTCTGCCACCGCTCACTTTAGATGTGTTTAGATAAATCGAAAACCATGAATGTTTGAGGCCTGTGTGAGAAAGTTCCACTGGATGACATGTTCATGCGAACATAGGTGAGACATGGAAAGCATGAGCTGGGTGAAGTATCTGCCAGGCACACAACTGCATCGTTTCAGCAGCCGGAGAGTGAGGCTTGCTCGGGATCCGTCTTCCGTGCGCCAGCCTGGACTCCCGACGCTGCTCTCCGCCCGGAGCAGCTCCGCGATGGCCGCACGCCTAGCCCAGTCTGGTACGGACGCTGCCCTGCGACACGGTCTACGTTTCTATTCCTTCCGTCGTCAACATAATTCACTTATGTGAAATACACTAAATCAAGAGCACACAATGTTATACAGTTAAGTAACAGATAACATATCTTAAAGACTAGTGAAAATACTGCAGAGTTAAACATGTTTGCTTTAGTACACCCTAAAAATCCCAAACACGTCATGAAAATTATCTGTGCTCAAATTTCTTGACAAAAGGTATCCACATCTGGCAGACTGCAGAATAGGTCTCTATGCGGATCCTGGATACGCACGCATGGTACAATGAACAGAGGTCTGGTGTTTCGGTCGATTGAGATGATGCATGCTGAGATGATGATAATGCACCTTTGAAATTTCCGTTAAGTAAGCGTCGTATTCGTGTTCGAATTCAGCGAGTTAAGATTTCCAACAGCGCGCTACTCAGGCCCAACCCTCTGAATTACTCTTCGAGTCTGCAAACCTCTTTTTTAAGCCACTTAGTTTGGCCTCGACAGGTCAATGAAAGGTAAAATTTCGTGACCGTGGTATTTCTTTGTTTATTTAGGCAAACAAGCAGAACGGGTACCACATTGATCCTCGTGATGACCATCATGATGTCCACTTTCGTAACACTCACAGAAGCTCACTTTTCAGGTCAAAGTTCAAGGTCACATAGGGGGATACCCTGACATTTGTTTCATTCATGAGGAGACTGCATTAAAAACAGAGTCGTATTGAAGCTCATGATGTTCTCTTTCGTAACATCTGAAAGCCAGCTTTCAAGGTCAAGGGTCAGGGTACAAGAGAAAAACAACAAAAAGGTTTCAAAGAAATGTTCGTGGTGTCCGCTTGCGTCACACCTGCAAAAGCTAACGCAAGGGTAAAAGTCAAGGTCACACAAAACCTGGTGTGTTGAAATGTATTTGTTAACCAAAGAAAAAAACAGATGACTATCATAATGGTGTATGTTCGTGGCGTACATTCCTGCCACCAGGAAAAAATCAGGGTCAACAGGCAAGGCCAAACAAAGGCGGTATCTTGGCATTCATCCGATTTCTCAAGAAACACAACGAAACGGGCATAACATTAAAGATCGTGGTGACTGCTTTCGTCAAGTTGGAGAAATCAACTTTCAAAGTCAAAGACCAAGGCCATAAAAACACGATACTTTGGTATGTGTTTGTTTATTCAAGAAATACAGCAAACTTGGTATCTAAGTGGCGGTCGGGATGTTCAATTAAGTCACATTAAGGAAAACGAACTCTCAAGGTCAAAGGTCAAGATCGCGCAAAACGTGGTATTCTGACTTTCATCTATTGGCTAAATTAATGCAGCAAGAGGGTGTTATATTGATGCCTGAGGTGTCGGATTTCAAAATAACTGAAAAGACCAAGTCTCAAGGTGGAGGTGTGTAGGTCAGAAAACGCGGAACCACCTGCATTGATTTGTTAACTTAAAAATGGAACAAAATGGGTGCCGTAGTATGCTTCTGATATCTACTGTCGCTAAATTTGTTATCTCTTGAATGCTATAACATAAAACGCTAAGGGGAAAGGTGCAGAGGATGGGTACTGAGCTGCTGCCGCAATGTTTTTTGAGGGGAATATAAATAAGAATAATTTGTTTTTTCTCATATTGCATTCTACCTATGATAAGCTGAAAAACTGTCTCTGAGATCATGTTGTCAAAAATGAGCTAACTCGTTTCGCTTACACGTTAATTGAAGTTTCAATGGTTCGCTTTGAATTGTTTGTTTTGTGTCCGTTGAGGTATATGTTCATGCCGACATCATGCCAATGCGACCTTTGACATTGGGATTCATTTTTCCAAAGGGTGACGAAATTTGACGTGGTGAGCACGCATGTGACACTAGTTTTATGAATTTCTAAAGTAAACGAATAGATGCCAGGCTGCTGCGTTTTGTGTGACCCAGGCCTTTGACGTTGATGCTTTGGTTTTCATGTGTGACAAATGTGGACACCACGAGAATCACTAAGGTGCCCATTTTGTTGCATTTCTTAAGTAAACGAAAACACGCAGGAAACTGCGTTTGTGGGACCTCAACCTTCGACCTTCAGAGTGAGGTTTTCCAGCGGTGGCGAAAGCAGACATACCCATTAATGAGACAGACTTCTATATTTATTTGATAAACAAATAAATACCAGTGTACCTCGTTTTATAAAACCTTGACGTTTACCCTTGAGAGTCAGTGTTCTCAGACATGATGGAAGTGGGCATTCTGGACGCGGCACCACCTGTATGCGGCACTACAACCATAAGCGACACCACCTCCGCAGGCGTCCCTATCGGCATGTTAGTCGATATCACTGCAAATGCGTCCGCCCCGGCTCGCCAGACGGAACGTACCTCGTGCAGTGTACGGTTTCATTACCCACTGATCTTGTGAACTCCACAAGCTATACCTGTAATAATCCCACCAGCAGTAGTTAGTGTCCTAAACACAACAATCCTGGGCACCAATAAAACACACAATTTGTGTTAGTTATCTAATAAATAGATAAGTGCAATGGTGCCGTGTTTTTATGGCCTTGCAATGTGAACTTCAGATCTAAGTTTTCCAAGTATGACTAAATTGGACTTTACAGGCACTAACAAAATACCTATTTTGTAGTATTTTTCTACCTAAATGATGAAATACCAAAGGATTGCGTTTTATGTAACCCTCACCTTTTGACCTTGATTTTGTTTTTTCAAGCATGAAAAAGTAAACATCACGAGCAAGAATAAAACATGGCTTGTTGTATTTCTTCGGTGAACAATGAATGTCAGGGTGCCGTGTTCCTTGTGACCCTGACCTTTGACCTTGATATTTCCTCTTTACGTGTGTGTCGAAACTGAGCCTCACGAACATAACTAAGGTACGAAGAGTACCGCGCTTTGCCCCGTTCGATCTGCCGTCAGCACAACTGTCAGCTGGAATGCGTGACGTCATGCGTGCTGACAAAACGTTTGATATGCGGAGTGACGAGAAGCTTTTTTAACTTTACTTTTCCTTTTTTCTTTACCTTTTGACTGCATCAGAACACACACCACCGCCGACCATGACACGCTACCTGTAAAGTGGTGTCGGGAAGTGTGGCTCCTGCTCCGGTGTTGCTATCATCTATCCCATCCATAAGTTGAGTGCTTCTTCCTATTCCCAATTGATTTCACTTCCTTCTCTTCTCATTTAAAGTGCTCACCTATAACGCCATTACTTTAATGGGAACGTTATTACACACCACACCAATCAATCACTCACCTTTTTATGTCTACTCTTGGCAGTTTAATTCTCTTCTTATTTGTCATTAGTTGCATTTCCCCAAAGTTAGAGACAGGTGCTCCCACCTGAACGAACCTTCCCGACGGGGCAAGATCTCCCACTTTTTTATGAGTGACTTTTAATCTGGTAGCGTTTTTTCTCCACGCTGACGGGCTGACAAAAAATCCTAGCATCATCGTAAGCCGGCACGTGGCGTCACAGACCTCGTGACTTGTGGTCACGTGATATGACGTGGGAAGAATACTGGGCCGTGATTGGTTCTGGCAAGCGCGCTGACGACAGATTGAACGCAGCCCAACTCTGATCAAGCAGGCGTCCTGATCATCGACATGATACCCGCTCTGAGGTATCTTACCTAGACGAATAAATGCCTGCATATGGCGTTTTGTATGACCTTGACCGTTTGCACTGAGTTAGTTTGTCTAAGTGTGCAAAACCAGACATCACGATCATTACTATGACGCGGGTTTTGCTGCATTTCTTAAAAAAATGAATTCATTCAAGGGTACTGGGTTTTGTGGGACCGTGACGTTTTGCCTTGGGAGTTGGTTGTTTCGAAATGAGACGAAAGTTGACATTCTGAGAATCGATGTGATACCCTTGTAGTGTTGATTAGGAAACGAATAAATACCAGCCATTACTGTATTTTCATTTGCCTGTAGAGGTGAAATTAGGCGACTAAGAGAAAAGATGGTGGCAGATAGGTAAGTCACTGAATATATTCCCCGTGGGGAGAACGTTGTTTGAAATATGAGCGCGATGCCGAATTTCAATACGAATACGACGCTTCTGTGACGAACATGCCGTTGGGAAGGATTTTAGAGTCAAGCTCCGCTAGTAAGGTATGTCATGTTTTCAGGATAATACGGTGATGTACTCTTCGTGTTGCCTGGGTTGATTTATAAACAAATAACAAGCCTGTCATAAGGAAAGGGAAAAAGTAACAGAAGAGATAAGGAAGAAACTGTTTGCCCGGTGGATGTGTGGTTAATCAAACAAGCAGCATGCACTTAACTCGATTGACCCGCCTTGTGTAGGAATCGACCGCCCCAATCAAGATCACGATCTTCACGGATTACGTTGCAACCTGAAGCACAGGCCGAACCAATCGCACGCTTACAAAGTACGCAACCACCACTGCGTTCTTGTCGAACCTGTTAGTACCGTCTTGGAAATGCCGAATAATGAGGTGAAGTCTCTGATTGTCTCCATTGAGTATCTCAAACTTGTGGAATGAGGGTTAGCTCGGTATGCGGCCTTGCGGCGGAGCCCTTAACTTCACAAATATGTTAAAGCTCAATTCTGGCGGTGCCATAATTGGTGTGGGCAAGAGGGCGCTTCAGGGTAATGGTGAACGTTTTACATTTTATATATTACAGTTTGGAGGGTCAGCCCCCGCCGGACGGACTACGCCATCAGTGATCCTTGCACAATCCTAACGTTGGTCCTTACGCGAGGTCTTTGCGCAGTAGCCTGTCAACAGATAAGTTATTTACACACAAACTTTACAGAATGAGCATATACATGGCAACCGAATTCGATGTTACGCGGAAAATCGTTCATAAACGGTGAAAAGGGCTAGGAGCCAAGGAGGAGCCTTCCGGAACGCCTGAGGTAGCTTGTTTCCGACCACCCGTGGAAGCCTCACATTTGACAATAACCATTCTGACGAGGAGGCGACATGTATGATACAAATCAATGTTGCATGTTGCAGATTATCTTGAACGGTAAGAATGTTGCAGCTTGTTGGCCAGGAGCGTATAGTTGACTCTATGTAGGATAAACACTTAAAGTGGGTTTCAATGACCTGTGTGGCCTAACAAAACCAAGCCTATAACACGACGGCATTCTCACTGGTAGAGCTCTCCTACCTTCCTCAGCGATGCAAACGAAGAGTAAAGGGGACGACGACGCGATTGTAACGGTCGGGACTGATTTGTCCCGGTTACGACGCTGTGGCAACACGGTCTGCTTGCGCGTCACTCTCGTGATCGCCACGCCCGTTACAATCGCTGCATCAGGCGGTGTTTCCACCCAACGCCCCGCACGCCGCCTGCCCGGACAGAGCCTGCCTGTTTGCCACCCTGGGCGGGGCGTCCTGGATTGCTCCGGCACCGTGTCTCCGTCTGTGCTTCCCGTGGGCTGCGGCGTCTTGAAGAGCTCTGGCACCGTGTCTCCGTCTGTGTTCCCAGTGGGCTGCGGCGTCCTGTATAGCTCTGGCACCATGCTTCCGTCTGTGTTCCCAGTGGGCTGCGGCGCCCTGGATAGCTCTGGCACCATGCCTCCGTCTGTGTTCCCAGTGGGCTGCGGCGTCCTGTATAGCTCTGGCACCGTGTCTCCGTCTGTGTTCCCAGTGGGCTGCGGCGCCCTGGATAGCTCCGGCACCGTGTCTCCGTCTGTATTCCCAGTGGGCTGTGGCGGCGCCGGCCGCTTGGCGCTGCGCTGTGTGGCGGCGGCGCTGACGGCGCTGGCCGCCGGGGCGGTGCTGGCGACGCTGGCCGACCCCCGCCCGGCTTGGACAGCCATCCCTGCCACCCCCGCCGCCAAGTGAGTGATCTGCGCCGCCTTTTGGTGGCCAGAGACATACTTGTGATGGATTAAATATCATGCTCAAACTCGGTCCTTCGGATTCGTGCTTACTCAGCAGTGTAAGGGAGGGTGACATTGAATGTAGGCGCATCGGTAAACACAGTAACCAGAAAATCAGACGTCAAACCGTATTCGACTTCTGATGACACGCCAAAAGTGGCAGCGGAAGCAGTGACGTAGGCGGTATTTCACAATGGGAGAGCAAAACCATGCTTCTGATATCTGTGCTTTTCACTCAAAACGCTGCAACTGGGATAGCCATTAGAGCGCGTTGCAGGTACGCAATAACTTGTGGAAGGCACACATGAGCGCAAACAAGCGAAATGTGTTGCGTGGCGTATGCTTCATATGTGCATGATACGTTTCCAACCTATCTTTTTATATTTTCACCTCAATTTCGTACTCGCCGACATCTATTTCCAAGCATACTGATGCGTATAAGAAATCGATAAATGGGCACGTGCCCGGTGCCCTTGAGCACCTTGCGCTCTGAGATGCCCGGCGCTCCTCAGAGTGCGTAACGGATACTGACTGGTACGTTCTGTCCGGATTTATCAGGTGGCCGACAGGTCTCTAAGATGCCCAGCGTTCCTCAGAGCGCGGCGCCGATGCTGCTGCCCTCTGTGCGGAAACATCTGGTGGCCGTTATTTCGGAGATGAAAAAAATTGCCTTTTCTGCCACTGACGAAGTTTACAAGCGTTGAAATTGCCACTTAGAGTCAAGTCTTTTAGAAATCGCTGCAATAGAACGCTGAATGCGATACGCCACAAAACAAAGACAAATAAAATTAAATGCGGCATACCCATCAGACCTTTTCGTTGCAGGAGTTCATTTGCACAAAAGCATCATGTCCTTGCCGTCAAACAGTTAATGATGGTTGCGACTAAAGCTACGAAATCATCAGATAAAACCATACTTAACATAACCAGCTTGAAGGTGTGTTGCTTCCTATTCACGTGGAGTAGATCCTGCAGGGATGTACATCCTAATCAGGAATGCACCATGCCATTCTAAGTTATAATTTTCTATCCATTATTTTCACTGATCATGATGTTCAGCGTCCACCCCACAAAACAAATTTTGAGAAAATAATCCCCTGCTCCCAGCCCTGAAAAGGAAGCGCGTGAAATCTGGTGAGAAAACTGTTTTAGGTGCATTTCGGAATCAGCCCCAGTCATTTATTTATTCTTCCTACCCCTCCCCCATATATATATATATATATATATATATATATATATATATATATATATATATATATATATATATATATATATGTATATATATATACATATATATGTATATATAGATAGATAGATAGATAGATAGATAGATAGACATGTATATGTACGTATACATATATATATATATATATATATATATATATATATATATATATATATATATATATATATATATATATATATATATACATATATATATATATATATATATATATATTCTTTGACTCTTGTATTAAGCGTTATTCCTTGGTATTCTCTGTGAGGCTCGTGGAATCAAGGAGGGAGACCGAGGTAGCTGTAGCTCGCCGCTGACCGCGAGGCCGAGGTAGCCGTGACTCGCCGCTGACCGTGAGACCGAGGTAGCCGTTTCTCGCCGCTGGCCGTGAGACCGAGGTAACCGTAGCTCTCCGCTGACCGTGAGACCGAGGTAGCCGTGACTCGCCGCTGACCGTGAGGCCGAGGCAGCTGTGGCTCGCCGCTGACCGTGAGACCGAGGCAGCTGTGGCTCGCCGCTGACCGTGAAACCGAAGCGGTGTTGCTCGCTACTGACCGTGAGACCGAGGTTGCCGTGTCTCGCCGCTGACCGTGAGACCGAGGCAGGGAATCAAATCCGCTGTTCTCCCCTTGCAGTCTTAGTGCCGCCGACGCCAACCTGCTCTTCGAGAAACGCGACTTCGAGATGTTCCGCTTCGTCTTGGCCTGGCTGGAGACGCCGACCTCGTCCTGCCGGGACCTGCGCACTTTCGGCGGCAAGAGGGTCTGCTTCGACGCGCCCATGACCATTGGCCTGCCCGATGGCTGCCTGGTCTACTCGTTCGGCGTCGAGGGAGACTGGAGCTTCGAAGAGGCGATGGTGCGGCTGGGCTGCGAGGTGTACGTATTCGACCCGCTGGCCAAGCAGCCGGTGGAGGCGGCCACGGCCGGTGTGCGGTTCCGAGCGGCAGCGCTCCACGCCAAGAGCGGCATCATGGGCGGCGTGCAGCTGCTCACGCTGGACGACATCCTGCACGCCGGCGGACACGGCGGCATCCCCATCCAGTACCTGAAGATCGACATCGACTACGGCGAGAGTGCCTTCCTACAGCAGCAGCTGACGAATCGGTTCTCCGGAAACTTCGTGCTGGACCAGGTGGAGCAGCTCTGGCTGGAGGTCCACCTGCCGAAGGACGTGACCGGACTGCAGGCGCTGCGCTTAATGGGCTTCCTGGAGCGGGCGTTCACCAGCCTGAGCCGGGTGGGCTTCCACGTGGTGCACACGGCGCCCGACCTGGCCGAGTTCGACCGGCGCTTCACGTTCCCAGGCGTGGGACACGCCACGGCCCTGGTGCACCAGCTGCTGCTCGTGCGGAGCGGTCCCGACACGTGGCCCAGAGGGGACAGGGCGCTGCCCGACAGACTCGCAGTGAGGTACCGGTAGGGCCGGCGTCACTCGTCTGGAGGCTGCAGGCTGACTCTCGGGGACAGTTCGCGTACCAGGCGTGAGTGGCCCGGTGGCGGCTGGTCTCCGTTCAACAACTGTCGATCAGAGCACTGTGTCAGGTGTCACTCCGCCGACGTGTTCGCACGTTTTGTGCTGTGTAGCGTGCTGATGATGCCGCTAACGGTGGGGTTTGAGCTTGCGAGTGCACAGCATTGTTGCGCCTCGGCACACTGCGTTGCGATTTCCTCCCAAGGGGTCTTGCTGCGCTGATGCGTTGCCTCGCCAGTATGCAACTTCTCTCGTTTGAGTTATTTCGGAAATGTTAACTGAAATGATACACACGCTACATACATGTATATGTGTATATATATATATATATATATATATGTATGTATATATATGTATATATATATATATATATATATATATATATATATATATATATATATAGACACCCTCCTGCGCGCTGGCGGACACGGCGACGTCCCCATCCAGTACCAGGAAATCGCCATCGACTACGGCGAGGGTGCGTTCCTACAGCATACACATGCCGTACCTATATACATTTCCTACCATATATATATATATATATATATATATATATATATATATATATATATATATATATATATATATATAGAAATCTGGGTTCGAATCCCGAAGGGTGAATCAAAATATTCTGTTCAATCCGGCGAAGAACGCACCAAGCCGAAGATATTCCAGGCAGTTTCGGTTTCCTAACGCTGGAGTAGGTGTAAATATCGCCCGATGCGATGTCTTTGTCTATTTTCGGCTGGCAGCTAGGCAGGAGACAAACAGTAGTGCTTGATGGTATAACATCTCGGTGGGAGCTGGTAGAGAGCGGGGCTCCACAAGGCTCGGCGTTGGGCCCTTTGCTGCTTGTTGTTTTTGTGAATAACATTGAGAAAGAACTGTAGAGTAGGGTGATAATATTTGCCGACAATTTCAAATTGGTACGGCCGTAAAAATACCGATCAGGTGAACTAAAGTCAGCTCGACTTAAATAAACTAGTGCGTGGGTTTCTCTGTGACAGATGCCATTCAATCGTGATAATTGTAAAGTGATGCATTTGGGTAGTTTTAGCAGTGAGGGCATGGGTTATGAAATTAGAAGCCAGTAGTTAGAACAGATCGAGGGAAAAAGGGCTTAGTCGTTGCAATTTCTAGGGATTTAAATGGTGAACAAATAATGTGGGCTGATAGGAACAGGGCACTTTTGGTGCCGGGACTTATCAACAGGAATGTCCATTACAAGAGTAGGAATTTTGTCAAAAAGTTCCACTTAGCTTATGTCAGGCCGCACTCAGAGTATTGTATACAGGCTGGTCTCCAAGCTTCCAAAAAGATATAGATCGGCTGGAAAGAGTGCAGCGAAAATCAACTAGGATGATAAATTGGATCGGCGAATTAGAATACAAGGATAGGCTTAGGGCCTTGGATTTTATTCAGTGAAATATTGTAGACTTAGAGGGACCTGACAGAGGTATACAAGATTATGAAAGGAATAGACAAAGTAGATTTACATAGAGCACTGAAAATTAGGCCGACACGTAGAGGAAAACAGTTTTATTTAGCAGAAGGTGGGGGCAGAACTATGAAGAGACAGATGCCATTTACTCAAAGAGCAGCGAACCATTGAAATGGATTCACAAATGAAGTTGTAGGAAGCCCCCCCTTAGCAACATTCGAAAACCGTTTGAGCGAGTTCTATCGGTCCAAAGATCTTATTCATCGCTAGATTCATGCAGGTTAGGTGGTAAGATTAGTTGTGTGTGTGTGTGCGAAACCTGATGTACGCCAACCTCGATGGGCCAATGTGACTCTTCGTTGGCCAGATGTCCTCATGTCTTAATGATGCAAATAAACAAAGCCATATACGAAGGTTACACATAATTGCAAGAAAATCACTCAGATATTTGAGGCCTCATCAGGTGCAAAGCAGGCCCATGAAAAGCATGGGCCAAGTCATACACGTGGGTGAAAAAGCATAGAAGATCGACGAGTTCTTTATGGGGTTAGAAGCTAGCAAAACTGAGCCAGGATATCAAAGCCATAGAGTGGCTGGCAGCCTGCAGATAGATGTACATCAATAAGGTATCAACCTTGGGTATTTGGTCACCGGAAACCCGCCTAATCTACCTAATTATCTGCTATGTCGCATGTTTGAATGGTCCAGATAGTTATATGTTCTGTGCCAGGAGTATAGTTTCCTATTTGGTGGGGGGGGGGGGGGGCTTCAGCGTCCCTCCAGTTTTTTTAACTCAAGAATTGTAGTTAAGATTTTTATCTTGCCCCTTCCCCTTCCTATAAAAAAGGTATGGCACCGCCCCGGCTCGAAGACTCAGGCCAACACGGAGTCAGCTGTTGGGTGTCGGTGGTCTCAGCTAGAAATAGAGGCCGGCATTGTTTGCAAAGTTTAGGTCCAAATATTCATGAAGTGCCTAGGAACAAAATCGTCTCAAAGAAACATCATAAATTCTTTTGAAAAATATATGCTGGATGTACCATTTGTTTCGGCACGCTTGAACACTCATGCTGCTGCTAGTCTTGACTTAAATGTAACTTTGCGCGCATGTGAGTACGTCTATAAAACTTGGCGCAGGACGAGGCTAGCTACACTGTGAAGGTTACAACAATACATGATTGATTGATTGACCTGCATCATTTCATGGCCACTACAGGTTTTGCTCTGGCTCAGCCGGTGTATTGTCTGCATCACTCAGCACCTTCTGAAGCCACTGTTGCCGGACTCTGCAGTCATATCTGCCACCGGGGAACCGGGCCGCCTCGTCCCAGCAGGGCTAGGACAGCGCCCCCTCCCCCTCCCCCTAGGCCCAGGTGCCATGCTGTGGTGTAATGCATCCTTTTAATCCTGCGAAGTCCTAGCTAGAAACACCGGGATGTCTACAGAATGGTGGGGAAAAACACACGCCGAATTGCGTGCGAAAAAACCCTGGCAATGAAGAAAACCTGCACGCTAGTAAATGCAGAGGCGAAAGGTGGTAGCACTTCAATGAGTTGAGCTAAGTTTGTGGTGTGCAACAATTTGAGGAGAACTAAAAACCCAGGCTGAGAATCACCTGTAACAGAAGAGTTGAATGGTCCGCATGTGTTTTTGAGCAGCGAATGAGTGGTTGTCGTGCGCGCTGGTACGTGGCGCAGGTGAGGAGGAAGTGTTCGGTGGTGTATGAAACGTGGCCATACGGTACCAGTTGAAAATAAAAGCAGCTTGCGCGGGGGGAGCGTTGGCGTCTGGCGAGCACGCCTGGCCATCCCCAGTTCGCGGTCCGCCTGTCCCGCCCATCCCCGGGACTTCCGCCGTCGGGGCATCCCTTAGACACCCTGTCCTGAGGACAGGCCCCTGCCGATCCCGCTGGATCCCCGGGACTTCGGCCGTCCGGGCATCCCTTTGTCACCCTGTCCTGGGACCTGGCCCCTTCCGGTCCCGCTGGATCCCGAGACTTCGGCCGTCGGGGCATCCCTTTGTCACCCTGTCCTGGGACCTGGCCCCTTCCGGTCACGCTAGATCCCCGGGACTTCGGCGGTCGGGGCATCCCTCTGTCACCCTGTCCTGGGACCTGGCCCCTTCCGATCCCGCTAGATCCCCGGGACTTCGGCCGTCGGGGCATCCCTTTGTCACCCTGTCCTAGGGCCTGGCCCCTTCCGGTCCCGCTAGATCCCCGGGACTTCGGCCGTCGGGGCATCCCTTTGTCACCCTGTCCTAGGGCCTGGCCGCTGCCGATCCCGCTGGATCCCGAGACTTCGGCCGTCGGGGCATCCCTCTGTCACCCTGTCCTGGGACCTGGCCCCCTCCGGTCCCGCTGGATCCCCGGGACTTCGGCCGTCCGGGCATCCCTTTGTCACCCTGTCCTGGGACCTGGCCCCCTCCGGTCCCGCTAGATCCCCGGGACTTCGGCGGTCGGGGCATCCCTTTGTCACCCTGTCCTGGGACCTGGCCCCCTCCGGTCCCGCTAGATCCCCGGGACTTCGGCGGTCGGGGCATCCCTTTGTCACCCTGTCCTGGGACCTGGCCGCTGCCGATCCCGCTGGATCCCGAGACTTCGGCCGTCGGGGCATCCCTTTGTCACCCTGTCCTGGGACCTGGCCCCTTCCGGTCCCGCTAGATCCCCGGGACTTCGGCGGTCGGGGCATCCCTCTGTCACCCTGTCCTGGGACCTGGCCCCTTCCGGTCCCGCTAGATCCCCGGGACTTCGGCCGTCGGGGCATCCCTTTGTCACCCTGTCCTAGGGCCTGGCCCCTTCCGGTCCCGCTAGATCCCCGGGACTTCGGCCGTCGGGGCATCCCTTTGTCACCCTGTCCTAGGGCCTGGCCGCTGCCGATCCCGCTGGATCCCGAGACTTCGGCCGTCGGGGCATCCCTTTGTCACCCTGTCCTGGGACCTGGCCCCCTCCGGTCCCGCTGGATCCCCGGGACTTCGGCCGTCCGGGCATCCCTTTGTCACCCTGTCCTGGGACCTGGCCCCCTCCGGTCCCGCTAGATCCCCGGGACTTCGGCGGTCGGGGCATCCCTTTGTCACCCTGTCCTGGGACCTGGCCCCCTCCGGTCCCGCTAGATCCCCGGGACTTCGGCGGTCGGGGCATCCCTTTGTCACCCTGTCCTGGGACCTGGCCGCTGCCGATCCCGCTGGATCCCGAGACTTCGGCCGTCGGGGCATCCCTTTGTCACCCTGTCCTGGGACCGGGCCCCTTCCGGTCCCGCTAGATCCCCGGGACTTCGGCGGTCGGGGCATCCCTTTGTCACCCTGTCCTAGGGCCTGGCCGCTGCCGATCCCGCTGGATCCCGAGACTTCGGCCGTCGGGGCATCCCTTTGTCACCCTGTCCTGGGACCTGGCCCCTTCCGGTCCCGCTGGATCTCCGGGACTTCGGCGGTCGGGGCATCCCTTTGTCACCCTGTCCTGGGACCTGGCCCCTTCCGGTCCCGCTAGATCCCTGGGACTTCGGCGGTCGGGGCATCCCTTTGTCACCCTGTCCTGGGGTCTGGCCCCTGCCGCTCCCGCTAGATCCCCGGGACTTAGGCCGTCGGGGCATCCCTTTGTCACCCTGTCCTGGGGCCTGTCCCCTTCCGGTCCCGCCCCGGCGGCACGCCTTCACCGGCCCACTCGTCGCCGTATCGCCGCCACCGTCGGTGAGCGCCGCCTAATGCGACCGACGCATGCGAGGGCTATCTGGCGACCGCACGCGGCCAAGCCCAGTTTCGACCGGCGGCGCGCTCGGCGCGGCACGGACGCTGAAACATTCACCGGCCCGGACGAGTCCCGGCCGAGGCCGGACGACGGCCGGTCGACGGACAGCGGGCTTCTCTGGCGGTCCGTCGGGCGCGCCGCCGCCGCCGCCGCCGCCGCCCACTCTCAGTCCGGTCGGCCATGGCGTGAGTACTTAGCTGGCCTGTACGTGTGTTGTGGCGTTCCGTGGCGGCATCGAGGTGCGCGTGTGTGCGTGCGTCGCCGCTGCGGTCGCGCGTTGGGTTGCCTCCGGCCGCCTCGAGCGGCCCGCCGTAGCCCACCGACCTGCTGACATCGTATCTGTCGCCGATAAGCCGTGCGCTGTTACAGCGGTACCGATGGCCGCCGGTAAATAGTGTGTCGTGAAGATATGCTATTCGTCTGACAACTGCGCCCACATGCGGGCGCGAAATGAGGCAATGTCGTGCGCAGTGTTCTGAAGCACCTACAACGGGTCCCTGACGTACGCTGATTCGGAAGCCAGTGCGGGGTCTTTTTTAACCCTTGACGTATTCGACCCAGAAGGACGCTGGCTGCCGGCGGTGCTGTCGACTGACGACTCAGGTAAGCACGGAGGAATGGCCGCAGTCATGGGAGCTGTCGGTCAATGGACTACCAGCTCAGAACTTAGCTGGCGGGCGGCTTTTGGAAATCGCACACTGTGCTCTGTACAGTTGTGATCAATGCCGCCTTTTGCAGCGTGATTCATTGACGCCGTGGTGAAGGGAGGGATTGACGACAGATTCATCAGGACGTCAGGGTACCGCGTATCCGTCGGCTAAGGCCGTGCATCCGATGCAGCGCTCTGTAAGGATGGCTAACGTCCCTCCACGTGCGGTACCATGCAACACCAGCGGTACTCTATTCAGCATACACCCGAGAGACTCTACAACTTCGGTCACTCGTTGGCGTAGTCTAAAGAACGGATGCGGTCATGTGATGACAACGCTTTACGAAATATTGGCGCACGCATTTGAGGAGCCCATATTATATTCCGTCTTGTTCTCCATCCCTTCCGTACAACCCCCTTTCTTTCCCTTCAAACCTAGAGGAAAAGACGGACCAAACCCTATATGGAGAATGGGCAGGAAATAGGAAAAAGCGGTGGACGGAGAGAAAGGATTGGATAATATAGTGTTGTATGGTATGGCTGACACCGACGCCGGCGCTAAAGATTGATGTTGGGGTACACAGGTTTCCAGAACATCCTAGACAAAATAAGATCGCCTCGCGGGGGCTCCAGGGCGAGTCTTTCCATTGGGCCTAATGATTTTAGGCGGGAAGAGGGCAAGTGAACTCCAGCAACAGCATATTCATTTCCCTCAAAACTATACCCGCTGTGCGTACCTAACTTGAAGAAAATGAAGCTCGCAGCTCAAGTGATTTTTTAGTCTAAAGAGTGAAATGTGTAAACAATAAGTTGAACCTTATCATTGAAAATATTTCTGGGAAGAGCGTCCCTGCCAAGCATTACTTGTTGCATGAGTCATCCCTTTATTTTTCGTGAAATTTCGGGCCAACAACAGAATTTTGCGCCAAAAGCGTAATGTGCCCTTGGGATGATTGTTTCATTTTCAGACGTTTTCAGACGTTTCTGTCTGCCCCTGTTCCGAAGTCAATGTTTGAAGGCTTTTAGTTGAAACTCATGAGGGCATAGGATCCCTCACAGCATGGCAGATCTTTCCCGTGACTTCATTCCTTCTGTCGAACGGCTCGTGCTATAGCACGAATGTGCGGAGGTCGAACATTTTGGCCACGCAGACACCCTGGGTGGCAATATTTAAACACCGTTCAGCGACAAATTCTGGCATCATGCCTGCTTTTGACGTTTCTTAAAAATAATGGTTACAAATGGCCGGTCTTGTAACTAAGCCGGGCTGAGTCGTTCGAGGAGAAGTATATGCTTGAGGCTAGGTATCATCTCGGGAGGTCGCCACAATCTTCACGATTTGGTATTATGGTAAGTCAATGCGATTTGTACTGTCCGTGTGTTTAGAGGCAAGGTTTCGGAAATGCCTTTTTTGCAAGGTTTCGGAAATGCCTTCCTGTACAATATCTGTACGCAAATGTCTGTGCACTACATCCGCAAGCGATATGGCACGAAAAGCGAAAAACAGACTGCTCTAGACAACAGCCGCTTGATAACGGCATCGTGCCTTGCACAGCCTTGTTTGAGTCAATTGATGGCTCAGCGGTGGTAAGGGAGTGTACTGTTTGTCGCCGACCAAATTTTTGGAGAAAAAATTGTCGCCAGTAGCGTAATGCGATACCAGATGACAAACTGGTCATGAAGTCCATGCCCAGCAGCGTCATCAGTAATCAGCCTATCGTCGAAAGTCTGTTTCATCACTGCAATTTTAAATATCATGCGCATAACCGAAACGTTCAGTCATACACTGCCCCTGAACAAATGTCAGGATATGTGCTGCTGCTAGGAAAGCAGACACCTCCGTCCTAGACTAATGAGATGGTCCAACCACAACAGGAGTTTTCTTCCACCCTCGGCACTTGCCGGGGCCTTACGTTTAAACTCGATCTACGGCTGGATTTGCTTTCCTCGACCGCAAAAAACAGCGAAGGTGCTCGATGCCCAGGGCAGCGGAATGCATGGCTGATTCCGAACCAGTAACAAGCGGCACTGGGAATGACGTCATATATGGGGGGCCTCCACGAGGCCATGCCACCTTATGAAAATCATGTTTGCGCTTCGAGTCCCATTTCAACCGTCACCAAACTATCCACCACGCCTAAGGCACGCTCCAAGCCTGGCGCGACACGTTTTGACTGGTGGGCCCTCTCGCCGTGCCCCAACAGCTGTATCGAAATTTGTCAATAACTTCACATCAGGCGGATAGCTCTTTCTGAGCAAGATACTCGCCCTGTCAGGAGGGGGGAGGGTGGGCGATACGACCCCCCCCCCCTCCCTACGGTCCTCTGAGGATACCAGTGCGGCATATTGTGCAGTCTTGCTCAAATATTTGGTAGCCTCTGGGTCATCCAATGTACGCGTGTTGACAGAAAAAAGTGCCTCTAACAATTCTGGTTTCAGAATAGCGGTGTTTTTTTATGACATTGCAAGACGATTCCATGTCGGCGGGTGCGGCGGGGGGCAAGCGACGATTCTGCGGAACATGCGAGGAGGGTTGGCACTGTTACATGAATGAAGCCCTACATTATAGATATAGGTTCCAAACAGGCAGAATTACAAGCCATTGTACTCATAATTAAACAAGGGACACACCTCTCTATGTTCCATGTCACTTCATGGCATGGTTTTGTGTATATATATATATATATATATATATATATATATATATATATATATATATAAGCATGCACAGCTGATATTTGGACACCAGGAAAATTTTACCTTCGACTTGGTCTAATGGGGTCAATTAACAAGAGACTTCTTACCGATCACGAGATCTCGCTGAAGACAGTTCACTATTTGCTTGTTTTTTTTTTGCGAGGCTTTAGCTTTCTTTGTTTGCCAACGTCAGGGAATCGCCCCCCTCCCCCTCTACCAGTTTGTGTCACAAAAACTGGCGAATCAGGTTAGGGGTTAGAATTATTGGCTGCCATCCTTTTTTATTTTATACGTGCTGGTGGAAAAATCTGCATTTCAGTTCATGAAAACAACTGCCACAGCAGAATGACACATTTCATTATCAATATCTAAACATCGGTAGAAATTCAGTCAGCACGCCAAAATTGCCCTTTGCATGCAAGTAGCTTGCAAATATAATGCTATTTGTGATAAGTATCATGTATGATGCAGGAGTGTCAACTCAAATAAATTTCTGGGGCGCTGCCCGATATCTATTATGGGTTGGGTCCCCTCAATGCTGATTCCTCCCCCCCCCCGCAGCCAATATTTCCAGCTGGAAAATTACAAAAAGATATGGGAAAAAAACTGACTGCAACACAAAACCATTTTCTCTGATCTTAATTTATTGACCAAGTTCTATGGGTTGCTATCCCCCTAATCATGCATAACAATTGGCACTCTTGTCCTCATGCCACCACCACATGTTGGGTTGGGCCCCTCAATGCTGATTTCTTCCCCCAGCCAAATTTCTGGCTGGAAAATTACAAAACGATATGAGAAAAAGGCCAACTACAACACAAAACCATCTTCTCTGGACCTAATTAATTGATCGTGATCCATGGGTTGCTATCTACCCCTAACCATGCATACAACATTGGCACTCTGTCATTATGCCATCACCACACAAACCATACCGATTTCTACCGCCAATGTAGGCTGCATATAAGGCAGGTTGTCTGCCTTCACAACCTGCACTTAAACGTATACAGTGATTATGCTAAGCGGCGGGAAAATTTTACGGCTCGATGTTAGCAAATGGAACAGCGATGGAACATACTATATTAGTTACATCCATGCAATGCTACGCTCACAAGTGCGAAGAAAATACGCGGTGTATGTGTACTTTCCTACCTAAGGTCAGAAAAAATCATTGCACACCATTCGTCGTGTTCAAGGCGGCACATATCGTAAATAATCTCAAAACGGGTACAATCATGCTCCTACCTTCGAATTTCAATAACTTCGATGGCGAGCCCCCGACCGCCGCGCGCACCGCACCGCCTGGACTCCCCAGCGCCGTTTCTGCGTTGCCGTTGCGTAAATACAATATTTCTGCTTACCAAGAACTCTACAAAATGTACGGAACCAAGGTAAACCATTCGTCGTCTTTAAGGCAGAACATATCGTAAATAATTTCAAAACAGATAGAATCATGCTCCTACCCTCGAATTTTAATAAATACGATAGCGAGCTCCCGAGCGCCGCACGCCCCGCACCGCACTGCCTCAACTTCCAAGCGCCGTTTCTACGTTGTTGCGAAAGCACAATATTTCTGCTTATCAAGAACCATAAAACATGTACGGGACCAAGGTAACGATAATAAAGCAACCAAAATCGCTTCTTATCGAGTTTAGGTACATTTATGAAACACGCAGGCCAGAATAGTCCAGAACATATCCTAACCTAACCTAACCTAACCTAACCTAACCTAACCTAACCTAACCTAACCCTAACCTAACTGAGAGTAGACCAGAACCTACGCCAAGCTAAGCTAAGCTAGCCTGACCTGACCTGACCTGACCTAACCTAAACTAACCTAACCTAACCTAACCTAACCTAACCTAACCTAACCAAACCTAACCTAACCTAACCTAACCTAACCCAACCTAACCTAACCTAACCTAACCTAACCTAACCTCCCCACCCTATATCCCCTTCAACCCAGCATCTCATTGGCATCCATGTTCCATGCCATATATAGGTGCCATATAGTGAGCTTTTATTTAGCTGCCATGTTCTCATTTTGCTTTACATTCCCCACCCAATCCCCTGCAACCCATGGTCCCGTTGGCGTCGAGGATCAAATTTCATGGATTCTTGCTACCTTGTCCCGGTACATTTTTGTGGTTCGCAGTAAATATGGTTTATAGTTATAGTATGGTTTATATAGTATAGTTTATAGTTATAGTTATGGTTTATAGTATGGTTCGCAGTTAATATGGTTTATATGGTAAATATGGTTATGGTAAATATGGTTTATGTTTAGTAAATATTTTTATGGTTCGCAGTTAGGTTATGGTTGTCCTGCCTTAAACATGACGAATGGTTTACTTCGGTCCCGTACATTTTGTACAGTTCTTGGTACGCAGAAATATTGTATTTACGCAACGGCAACGCGGAAACGGCGCTGGGGAGTCCGGGCGGTGCGGTGCGCGCGGCGCTCGGGAGCCCGCCATCGAAGTTATTGAAATTCGAAGGTAGGAGCATGATTCTACCTGTTTTGAGATTATTTACGATATGTCATGCCTTAAACACGACGAATGGTGTACAATGATTTTTTTCTAACGTTAGGTAGGAAAGTACACCCTGACCGGAAATAGCTAACATTGTCCTCGGACGCAACCAAACGCTAACCTTTCACTGACCTCATAGGACAGTTGGACCACAATAACATAAAACATGCTATTTAAAGTAAAACTGTTGGTGAATGGGGAGACGGCAATGAAACCTGTACCCACCCCCGCTCATTGCCTAAATTCATTCACCACTCCACTCCTCACTTTCATCACTTTCTCATGGCCTACATCATTGGGTATCATATAAATTTCCAGCAACCAAGATGCATATTAACAAAAGGCTGAACTGTGAATAATTGCTCAAACGCTATCAGAGCATTGATGAAATAATTGCATTTCAAGCAGTGGTATAGTTTTTGAAGATAAGTTAGGGAGCAGTGAAAAATTATGCAATGAACCCCCAGAATATGCATGTCTCCCAGATAAGCAAACTTCATCACACTTAGGGGGGGGGGATGAAGCCCTGAACTGAATAAAAAGTAGGAGCACCCCTGATCTGAAGATCTATGTGACTGGTAACCATTCCCAATCAGGACAAGCACAAAAAAGACAAATTGGTATTTCAGAACTGTTATCATCTCCTATCATTCTCCTTCATGAGGAGTAAGACGGCTGGTCGCTTGTGACTTCTTCAGTAAGTCAACAGCCTTTTCGGTGTTTTGAAAATGCGGTTTGGATAATCACAGGTCAATTTCTACCTTGATCGGATTATACCGCCGACTTACACTGAGCTGTCAATACCCGTCGTCGCTGAGGACAGGGTGTTAAATCACGGTACAGCCAACGAAGTAAACAAGGCCAGAAATTAAACCCTAGGCAGGTACCCGCGACTCTGCAACGCGAATGCCACTTGTAAAGTTGGGCTGCATTGAAAGTTACCGCCCACCTGATGTCCGTCGCATCGCAAGAATTGAAACACGCCCTTGCGGCCAGATAAATCCTCATATCTAGATCTTTTTCAGTACTTTATACTGTCTAGTTTGGAACACTGAGAGTTAGCTGTTAAAAACATCGAATTGGCCGACCGGCCGAACCGTTGGAAATACCCTCATTTGTCACCGACCTGTCATCGAATCGGCCAACCAACTAAAAATCATAGGATATTTTTGGAATGAAGCCTAGAAAAGATACCAGTGTGCCGTGAAGTACGGTAAAGAGTTTTTACAGAAACGGTTGCTTGTGTTGTGTGACGAAATTTATTACCATGGAGGCATAATATCTATGTATGGAGACCTCACGTTATGTTCTGCATAGTGTGTTGTATTTTTTGTCTTAGCCGTCACCCAAATTTGCTGTCTAAAAGCATTTTTGGCACCAAGCTTCGCGTGAAAGATGCATTTTTGCCGCCGACCTTATCCACCAAGCCGGCAGGTTTTATCACCCCTTCGATGGTCGTTATGTCCGAAGATCGTGTTCATGTATGCCATATGTTTTTTTTTCGTTCAATAATTATATTTTTATTGGTGTGGGTCGCCGCATGGGTGATGGGACAGCGGGATTTGAATGACAATATTATGTCCTCGTGGATGTCTGGGTGACCTTGAAATTGTCTGCCTGAACTAGTCTGTACATCTTCGTGGGCATGTAGCTCCATGTGGTTCAGAAACTAGGGTGGTTCAGATCTTAAGAAGGGCAGAACTGTGAACTGCGCCGGATGATCTTCAACATGGTTTTAGTTCCATGGCGTGTTTCACTCGGAACGTCAATTTTGAAGGCGTAAAAATGCCAAAAATGGCCCCATTGCGCACTATATCCCAAGCGTTGTTGAAAAATATCGGATGTTTAGCTTGACGTTTATTTGGGTGTTTACTGCCTATCACACAACCATCGCGGTCTGGGAGTTAGAGGTGCAGGGCTCCCTTTCCCGCGCTCTGCGGGTGAGCGTGCCATTTACAAGGCATCCGTGGGTGCGGGTCATTATGGAATTCCGGGAAGTGCGTCCGTGTTCGGGGGAGGGGGCACGGGTGTCGACTTGTATTCTTGTGGGTGGCCCACTGCCCCTTCCAATGCCAAATCTGTCCCCCCCCCCCCCCAGTGGTATTTTGGCTCCCTCAACCTTCTGGAGTCCATGTACAGGCCATTAAAAGTGAGAGCTCAAAATTATATCAGCTTTAAAGGCCGTCTCTTATACTTTTTGCTGCTAAAACGAATAGCGAAAATGCAAACTGCGATGACATGTTCAGTTGAGTTAAGCTGACTCAGCTAGTCACACTTTTTGGGCTTCACGTTCGTTTCCTGTGTACTGGAGTATTTTATGCTCTTTCTGCATGCTGCATGTTTTAAATCACACGATTGGCATATCTTGTTGATTCTGGCCTAGTTTCGTATTATTCTATAAGTGCTTTGTCATTATTTAGCGGCATTCAGGTTTTGTAGACTGCAGCAAGTTGCATTATTTTGGCACCACGTCTTATCGGAATTGCAAACAAACCGGTCGAATATTGGCACTCAAAAATGTAACCAAGCTATTAGCCGTGTAAGTTCGGAAGAACCTTTGAAACATGCCGGCTTCACTTCGACGCGAATACTCGATGGGACAGTTCGGAGAGCCTGACGATCAACACCAGCTGATTAAACCGATAGCAGCGGCAGCCATTTGGCAATGACCACAAAAACAACAGTAGTCGTATCGAGTATGCCTAACTCGAGTGCTGCGCAGTATCCTGCATTCCGCCCCGCAGCCATCCGCCGGAGGTTTCCATGGCAGCCTTTAATTTGTCGCGCACATCAACTCACACTCATTACTCCCGAAGTCGCACAAATCCAACAGCGACTGAAGCAACATCACATCGACCCCACGTCGATTACAGATAACTGGTGTCGACGATAAATTCCTAACCAAAGTACATTTAGGCGCTACCACATCTTTAGGCGAAACAGAGTGAGGAAACGCATTAGGGCGAGCCGTAGTTCTCGATTTGGTGGTGGGGGGAGGGGGGGGGGGAGGATTCCAGCTCGATAACGTTGAAAGAAAAGTTGGTCAAATTTACATTGGTCGGGACTCCTGGAAGGAACAAACAGGGTCCATGTGCCAGTCAGGAGCCCAGGGTGCCTAACGAAGGACCCTGCATGACAAGCAGCCCAGAGTTGGCCTGGGGCAGTGTTCGCGGCAGACCGCAGAGTTACACGGAGTCCCTGGCGAATGACGATGAAATGTCGATTGGAGGCCACGAGGAGATGGTTGTAGATCATAATAGGGACCCTGGTCCGCAGAGACGGGGCCTTAAATGTCAGACAGAGGGCCTTTTGCACTGATTGGGGAAGCCCTGGGACAATGCGGGCCTCTATGTCGGTCAGAGACCATTAACATCGGACCTCAGGGATCGGGGTTGGTGGTCTCTGACCGTTGGTGGAAAGAAAGGCTCCGTGTCGGTTTGACCCCTGGGAACCCATTTCCCAAGCAAGGACAAGGCCGGAACCCGCGATTTGCACTGATCGGAACCCAAGGAACAATGAGGGCCTCTGTGGCGATCAGGGGACCGCAGTGCCTAACAGGAGTTCTGTGTCGGCAAGGGGCACCGAGTCGGCCAGGGAAACATTTGCTGAACAGGGACATGGATGGGACCCCGAATGTCAGGGGCTGTTGCGTTGGGCTGGGCCCTTTAGCAATGAAAGTAGAAATGAAAACATATCATTAGAGTCCCCAATAAGACAATGGAAAGGCCCTTTGTCATTAAATTGCCCCCAGTACGGAGTCGAGGGCCCTCCAACCCAAATGTAACTAAGGACCGGTTGAGGCAAGTCTCTGTACTAGTTATTGGAGTCCCTGCGGCGATGTGTCTTTTGCGTCAGGGAGGACTCCAGCGTCGATCCGGAGCCAAATGCCAGGGTCAGAGGGCCTCCAGCGTCCGGCAGGCGACCAACGTATGATTGGTCCATTTAAGGGCTTCCGTATCGACCAGCCTCCCCGCCTTCGAGTCGCCAGCGTGGCTGCCGACGGGCACCCCACGCTGTGGCAGAATGACCCTCTATGACCTTTTATTAGTTCCTGACTGGGGAGAAGAATGTGCCCGTTGGTGTTCTATCCACTAGGCTCCTTGCATGGAAAAGGTAAGGGGTTCCTAAGTGGTCAACAAGGTGAATCAAAGTGAGTTAAAGATAAAAAACGGTTGCTTAAAATGCTTTGAACCTGCGTGCTCGCGATCTTAGTTATAATAACAACGATGACTGGGGTGCAGTCACAAATCCAGCGACGTTGGCTACTCCAGATAGCCCGGACAGCGTGCACCTGGCGCGCGAAAACGGCTGCCCTGAAATAATGTCTCAATTTTTTTTTGTGAAATTGATTCGAACCGTTTTCAAATAAGATTTGGCGTAGATTAACCCGTATGGCTTTGAGGATGACCTGTGAACAGATAAACAGCGAAAATGGAGACAGCACGAAAGTAAAGAATTCACCTACACTTGTCAAGTTTCACGAAGTCCAGCGGTTCACGGGGCAGTGAATGCTAATCCGTTCCTCGTGTAGATCTAAAAACTACACTGGCAGAACATGCTCCCGGACTACCTTCTTAACGTACGAATTTACATCCTGAATACAGTGTATAACGGTGCTTCTTCCAAAACTCTATCGTTTTTGTCCACCCGCCGACCGCCATTTAGTATTAACCGTAGTCCGACTTCACGCGATCAACGGACACTGTAACGCCGGGCGTCGGGGACTTGTATCAAGACTTGCGAGCGCACGTGGTCAAAAGCATGCCTGCATTTTTTCCCGACACGACTCTGAAGAAGGGTTGGTCATTCTCAGACGGACACAGGCTGACTATGTCAATATAGATTTATGACTCCATTTCGATTTACAACCTCCGTTCACTATCATACGTTTGCATAGCTCCGTACATCCCAGAAGCATTTCGCTGCAGCTCCTGAGTGCTATCGGCTCAGAAAACGTGAAACGAACCACTGCCAAATTAGTAGCGCCGGCGGTTTATTTTATGCAACCATGTAACACATGGTTGCTTTGATGTTTTGACTTTGAAGTGCAAAGAGAATTGTATGTGTTGTTGGCTTATGACTTCTGTTTCAATTGAAGATAAATATTGAAATACAACGAAGAAAAACATGCATCCCGAAATCCACTAGGTTATATCCAATGATTTTGTTTTATTTTTATTTTTAGGTGGGGAGGTCTTTTACAAAGATGGGGCCCTTTGTTAACTCTGTGTACCTCCCACCTTACCGAAAATGCTGAGCCACCCCGTGGGCGAGCTTATTGAGCGTCAGGTTGGCGTATATAGGGATGATCGAATGGCTGGCAAATATCGTCGCATGATATGTTGCGGATATCCAGCAGTTTTGGTAATTCACTTGTTTCGTGAACTGGGCATTGAAAGGCATCCTCAACAAAAGAGCATCTGCCTGAGTGAATCTTGGGAAAGGTTAAGGACTATGTTCTGAAGGAGTGCTCATGTTTTGTTTTACGTTAACTAAAATGCATATGATTAGCGTATCGATCCTGTGTGTAAACGTGCTGTGGTAGCCACATATATGGTGGACGTTCTATTCCTGTAAATACAAGAATAAGGAGCGGTAACGGGGGGGGGGGGGCAGGAGGGGCCGAAAAACCCAGCTTCTAAAACTTCAGTTTAATCAATTAGCCCAAAGGCTGCTTGCTGGAAAGAAAGCACCAAACCCGGCCCCAGACTGAAAGAACTTCCATTGTGTTTTCCGCTTAATGTCAACAAAAAGTGAATATTTGTAGAATCTGCGCATTTTGAATTCATATTGTTCTCAACTGTCAAGCTTGCAAGTTCCTGGCAGATGGTGTCCGTCTGGTTTATATCAAATCAATGTACGTTTATCCTCACATTTAAGGTACAGACGCTTGGCTGCGCCAGAAACAAGATTCATGGCAAATCCAGGGTGGCGCCACGAGTCTGGATACAATTTTGGGTTTGCTGATCTTTGAACCTCAATCCAGATGCCCACGAAGTTACAGTCTAGGGACAAATGTTAACAAACTATCAGTTGACAGAAGCAGCTGACATAGCTGCAACAATAGCAAGCCTAATTATTTCAAACAGATCATCATATTATACGTTATATATACATAACATCGCACATCATAGTCGTGTCATTGCTAAGATGTAGTTATGGAGGCTTACGTCCACCTGTATTTTGAGTTCCCGGTAAATTATTGGGCTCCTCAGAAACCAAAGTCACCGGTAAGGAACACAACTTGCTGACAGACCATCGTGTGGCAACGGACCGATGATTTCGGCCAATCTGAGGCTCTTGTCGCGGAGCAGCCCTTTTCCATTTCGGAAGACGTTATGTCACTTAGCAACTTTGAAGCACAGCTAATGTAGCAGGTGCCATGAGTGTAGTTGGAATTATGTACATGCATATATATATAACCAAGGGTGTAATTTCCGTATTCTAACCAGTGCGCCCCGATTTTCTCCGCCGCTGTCAGCCCTCCCCCAGCCCCTCAACGTGACTGAATGCTTTTTGTCATTCCTGTCCCACCACCGGCCACTTCCGTCATGGACTGCAGACTCGCGCGTTATTAGCACCCGCGGGCAGCGCAGAAAGCGCAATTTTAAACAAATCAAACAGGAAAAAGGGCGATTGGAACTGGCGCGGTCATAATCGGGCGCCGCGTGACCGGAAGTCGGCTGTTACGTATCGGCGATCGTCGGCTGCGTCCGGCTGGACGGGCCTGGATGTTGCGCGCCGCCGGCGGCCGTTGCCCCAGCAACGAACGCGCCGCAGATCCGACTCAGTCCCGCCGCCAGTCACCTGCCGCTGCGGCTGGGACGGGGCGGGCCGCGGCTGCTCGACCGCCGCTAGCGCGGGCCGCCCGCCGGCCACTCAAGCATCAGCCCAGCACCGGAAATTGTTTCAGCCGTGCGGATCCGAAACGCCGCTTTGCGTGAGACCTTGTTGATTTTTTCAAGGTCAAGGTGAGCAAGAAGCATCCTCGTTCGGACGGAACGTTTGTTATGCATTTGGACGTCATTGTTGTGAGCTGTGTAGCGTCCACGACTCACGATTGAAAAAGGTTGGCGATCGAAAGTGTGCAGTGATTACAGAGATGCACCTGTATCTCATGGAGATACTCACTAATCTATATTATGTTAAAATGAGATTATCCGACGATTGTGCCAAACTGCCGACCGAGTTTTACGGGCACCCCTCATTAATCTCGCGCATCAGTACGCTGCATGATGGCCACTTCTCAGTAGCACACAGCACGCGTGGTCCACGCCAGCCTCCGGGCATGTTTCCGCCACTCTGCGCGATGTTCGTCCTCAACACTACTGAGACGGACCGATCTTCACTTCCGGTTGTTGGTTCAGCCAAAGCGGCGCCCCGCTGGCTCCTTGATGTAGTAAACGGTGTGATGCCATTCACCCGGCATGCGATGTCTGGATAAATTAGGTCACAATATATATATATATATATATATATATATATATGTATATAATTATATATTTATTTATATACAGTCAAATTATAGCTCTGCTGTCTACATGTCAATGCCAAATGAAGTAACAGGTAAGGTGACCTAAATAAACCTGGTTACTCGCCGTAGTTGCAACCCAGCGTAAAAATCGCGTCCGCGGTTTTCCCGTGAATATGACTTGTTTTGGTTGCATTCTCAAAAGCCTTCAAATATTGGCCAATGGCTCACCAGTGCCACTTGGCCTCGTGCTTAAAGCTGGTGTGTGATGTTCGCGATAGCACAAGGTGAGGTATGAGTATAGCACGGCGCTGTAGAAAAGCACGTGCTATGTTACATACCGCATCATTTTTGGTGAACACAATATATGACGACATAATTCGCATCAAATTGATTTATACCACATGAGCGTTGGCGATTTCGCAGCGTTGACCATTGGCTAGAGTACGAGAATGTTGTAAAGGGGTGCACTCACGGAGACGATGAGGTTCACCCTCGAAGGACATGTTGCTTTCATTCAGGGTCATTGTGCATGGAGTGAAAAGATGCCCGACATTCGCTGCGCACGAGTAAAAGTGCCAAAAGATTCGAGGTTCTCGGAGGGTACTATAAGAAAATATGAAAGTCATTTTGATAGATGTACACTTGAAACACCGGATGTCACGTAATTTCTTCAGTATGGCTGCAAGGAGTATTGAATATACATTTGATAAGTTTTGAAATACCTCTTCCACATTTCAAAACCTTTTTAACCACGAAAATTGTTTTGCATGCTAACGCTGAGTGTGCAAAATTTGATGTACATGCTTTGTTTGCATGTACTTGTATTCCAATAATTGTCACCTTTAGTTGGATTGAATGCATCAAAAAGCCACCATGTCTAGTGATGCATCATTGCTGCCGGCCATGACTGGCAAACGTTGTCGGATATCTTTACCTGCATAACCTCCAGAGCGCTGATGTTCTGTCCAAATTTGTCGCATCGTTTCAAACAAGTTTCAAAGATGAAATCGGAACCGCGGACGTCTTGAATTTATGCTCATCAATTTATTACAGCATTTCGACATCGGCCTGGAGGCGAAATATCGATATACCGTTGTTTTATTCATGAACTGCTAACTGAAAACTGTCAAGAAAAGTTAGGTTATACACACCGGACATTTGTGGTAAGAGTATGGCTTTCCACAGCCCTGCTGTACTCTGATATCTAGCGTACGCCAACAGCTTTCCCACAGGCGCCGTGGCACCTCCAGTCATGCACTGGCATCTCAAGGTCAGCCATGGCAGCAACAGCATGGCAACAGAAAGGAAAAGTCCACATGCGAATGCATTGGTTGCATCGGAGGGATATGCAGTGATGATACCCCCATGTTGTCTCGGTGCCACGCCAGACGAAGTCCCCGGCGCCATGACTCAGACCTGGGCTCGGTTTGTCCACAAGTGCCTGATGTGGCTGCCGTGGTGCGGTGCGTGGCTGCGCCACCCCGCCGCGTCGGCTGTTCGCCAGGCGGCCCGACCCGGCGCCGTCGCACCGTCTGTGCGGCGCTGGCCGGCGGCTGTTGTGACGCGGCCCGGCGCCGGCCGTCAGCGCGCTATCGGCACTCTCTGACGCCTGACCGCTTTGCCGCCAGTTGTTTGCGGCCGGGCCGACGGCAGCCGTCGGCGGCGGCGATGGAGGGCGACGGGCTGCCCATCGTCAGCGTCGACGAGGGCCGCCTGCGCCGCTTCAGCTGGACCAGCATCGAACTGACGCGGGCACCGACACCGACATCGACACCGACACCGACACCGACACCGACACCGACACCGCCGCCGCTGCCGCCGCTGCCGCCGCCGCCGCCGCCCTGCGCGCCGCACGGCTCGGACATGCCGCCGGCGTCACCGGGGCCCGGTGCCGCCGCGTCGGCGCCGACGCCGTTGCCGTTGCCGTTGCCGACGCCGTCGCCGTTGCCGCCTCCACCGCCGCCGCCGGCCGCCGCCGCGGCAGCACTACCCGCCGTCGGCTCGCTGGAAGCGCGTCTGCAGACGCCGACCGAAGACGCCACCGACATATCCCTCCTCTCCGTAGTGCTCCTGGGCAACTGTCACGTGTCGCTGATGATCTTCGGCGCGCTCTTCCTGATGGCCGGCGCGCTACTAAGCGTGATCGCGTTCCGTGCGCCGTCCGGCGCGCCGCACGACTACCAGACGCGCGTGGCCGGCACGCTCTTCCTTTGCCTGGCGCTCGTGATGTGCACGTTCGGCCTGTGCCTGTGCCGTATGGACCATCAGCTGAAGCGGCACCACCAGGAGAAGGGTGGCGTCGAGTCCGGCGAGTGCTCACTCCACCACGGCACGCGTCGCTGTCACCGCGTGCTGCCCTCGGTCCAGTGGGCACGCCGCTCCTCCCAGCGTCTGCGAAAACACATGCTAACGCAGCTGGACGAGCGCTGGTCGCACCACGGCTCCACCAAGCGCAATGACAAGTCGAGCTTTTCTTCCATCCAGCTGCTCGCCGAGTCCAATGAGTCGTTGGGGTGAGTGTGTGAAGACCGGAGCGGCTCGGACCAGTTAATGCGGAAGGGAGGTTAATGATCAGTTGGAGTAAGCTGCGCGCATGGCATTCGAGTTTAAATTGTCTGGTGAATTGCTGATGAATTGATGATTAATGAAAAAAGAATGAATTTCTCGTTGTTGCAGAGGATCACACCAACTCTTCGCTTCTCACCCTCTCTTTTTCTTTCCCCGTCCGCTCCTCTCGGGTCATTTTCTTTCTCGCCGCCGTAAAGCTCCCCACTGTCTTTTGACCGGTTTATGCCCTGCAACCACAGACACCCCATGCAGTTCTCAGTAGGAATAAGGCATCTTTTTTCTTAAAAAGCGTGGTCTACGCGGGTTGCTTGTAGGGCTCCGCAGACCGCAAGTGCTGTACGGTTAGGCAGGCTTTTCTACACCTTTCTGCAATTTCATGTCCCACATAAACACGGAAACAAAAAACCGCCGTCCAAGGATAAAAAGAGCTTAGCGCCATGAGGGGAATTTTCAGCGCGGCGTTTTTGGGTTTTGACGAAGTTATCATGTCATGCTGCCTAGAAAAAAATAATTTGTCGCGCTCCGAACATAAATATGTCCAAATGTGTTACCTTACATCACAAAATGCAGTTCCTTGAGTTGCATCGGTTGACATGAAGAGCCCCATTTACCCCAAAAATGTCGCTTTGGCCCTTTTGACTTAGCACAACAGCAAAGTTGCAAGCTGCGAAAAGACAGGCATTCACAAAGCCCCAGCGGAAATAAGGCCATGATCTCGAACCACAACCGGGGCCGCAACAACTCGAGTCCAACTTTATTTGGCGAAGCAGGGAACGGACAATGGTACTTTTGAAAAAAACGTGGGCCAGTGTGTGCGGGCGGTCACGCGCGTTCAAACAAACCTAGCCGGACGAGGGGGGGGGAGGGGACATGACAGAGCTACCTTGAGGTTTTCCTGAAACTTAGGACCCATTTAAGATATCATGCCGACCTTTCAGTGGCTGAGTTAATAATGTTCTGAACCCTCCTTTCAATTTAGAATAAGAATATTCTGAACGCCCCTTTCAATATAAAATATACAGAAATTGAATATGCGGAGAAAAATCGATGCAATATTTCTCTACGAATAGGTCATGGTGTATAATTACTTATTTGTGAAGGTTTTGTCAGTCAGGCTTTCCGCCATATCTGCAATACAAGTCATTAATTGACAATTAGTGTATGTGACTTGTTCGTTTTAAAAAATAATCACTATTGACGTCATTGATGTCAGGCCTGATTGTGCGTGAGGGTGTAGAGTCAGGCTGTCAGAGGTCAAGCGAGGTCAAAAATTTTAAAATGCTCATGATGCTGGATGCATGTGCATTTACTTGCAAAAACGTGCAATAACGTATTTTTATGATCCATCGCGTGAACATTTTTGTGACATGCGTAACAACCAGTTAGAGTGGATTTCTTAGGTCAAGGTTACTCTAAGAAAGAGAAGTTTTAAAAAATGTCAGCATATCCAAGCGTAATTTTTCCAGTGGTTGGTACAGGGGGCTTCGTTGATCAAGGTTCATTTTTAAACTAAATTTGCTTGTAGGTATTTATGCATGCAACACTGACCTTCCAAAGATCAAGAAAGGTCATCACGTTGGATTATTAGTGCCTATGTGTAGCATCTGGGCTGCCCTGTCATCACCTGTGAGTGGTGATCGCAGTTGAAATATGTACCCGGTACACCTTAAACGCGCTTGTTCAGCTTTGCTCTTTGTTGTGTAACATCTGCGTGTCGATAATATTGAAATCCTATGCACTCCTCTATGACCTCGCTTGACCTGGTGCGGGTATCTCATATCGTTCCAAATATGAATTGCCTTGAGGGGCGTGTCTTAATGCGCCGGATATCGTTCGCCCCTTTTTCGTTTTAAGGAGAACGCGACGTACGCCGTCACATCCCCTTTATGGAGCATCAGCGACTTTGATGGTCATATTAGCGCCCAGGGGCCATGGGGCAGCCGGGAATCAAACCCAGTACCCACATGGGAGTCCATGGGGCAGCCGGGAATCAAACCCAGGACCCACATGGGAGGCCAGCAAGCTAACCATTGAACTATTTCGCCCCATGATGTCCATCTCGTCGTAACGTGGGTGGTTATTATATGAAAAATGGGGGAAATGTTTGACCTCTTGAACATGTTTGACTTTGACCTGTCATGCGTCAAATATATAATTCAAATTACGTTCAATTGAAACATGCCACAAAATTCCCATTTAGCTTGTCAAATGATCGTAGTACAAATATCTGCATTATATAGCAATGCAGAACATGCTTGACCCCAACGACCTAGCTTGACGTGATGGGTCTTAAGTGGGCTCGGAGAGAAAGCAAGCGCAGTTGGACGGCTTAGATTACAATCATTGCAGCGGTCATTTGCCCGTCATCCACCTTGTCCTATGGCAGCTACCGGTAATGGGCTATACATTATTGGCTCAAATGGACATTTGAGCTGTGGTGAGTCCCGCTGTGTGACGCGGCCAATTTTTATCAAAAGAAGCGCAAGCATAAACATTGCATGACATTGCGTCAGCCGTTTAACCGACATTTCGTCAACGGTCACCTTGACTCGTATCCATACTCATACCCGCACCCAGCCTTGTAATTTTCCCAAAACCCGTACCCATCCTAAGCCGTTACCAGTTTCATATGGGTACCCATGGGCTTACTCAGCCAGTTAAGTCCTTTTATTTCAGTGCACAAATAGGGCGTATTTGTGAAGGGTCCCAAATGTGACTGAATCCATTTGCTCGCTTCACATCATCTACGTGGTAATAGCAGCCACTAGTGTTAACATCTTGCTCTTTCCACCCCATAAAGGTGTCTTCCTAGTTTACCATTTCCACAGGGTCCTCTATTGTCGCATGACCCTCAAACTTTTTAAGACGTTCCTTCAGCGACACACAACTGGCTGTAACTGCTGCCATGGGGCCTGACACACACTTTCTCCTGCTTGTTGACAGGTGCGGTCGGTGCACGGAGGCTTCGTATGGGACGATGGCCAAGAGGGCTGATGTGGCTAGCTTTCCGTGTTCAAGCCAGCGATTTTGATCGATCGAGCATCGACACAGTACTGAGCATGCCACACACCGAAAGTCTGACAAATATCAGTGTTGCTGAATGCGATTTTCATGCGGTAGCGGAGCGTTTAGTTATATTCGTAGTATGCGCTTATAGCCTAGTGAAATGTTATAAACCGAACTGCATAGATCTCCTGCATGTTATCGTCGATGAAGGATGCGGATGTGTTCTGTGGGAACCCTTCCGGTTTTACACGAAATAACCGTAAGGCAGCGGTGATGTAAGAGTTCCAAAGATTGCGCTTGTGTGTGCCTACAGCATATGGTACATGATACCGCGGTCCATTTGTAATGATGTCAGTGTTATATGCTAGCCTACCAAGGAAGCATCGTTCATGTTATTACACAGTACCGTATTGGACGACTGTTACTTTCATTGCCTCGCAGCCGGCGAAGAGTGTGTCCGAATTGAGGATGGAGCGACCCCTTACCGGTGTCACATAAGACCTGGCAATTAAAAAAACTGCGGAAACGATGGAACAGGTGTGCGTGAAAGACATGTTTTAAGGTGAATGTTCTTTAAACGGGGTGCCTCACCTTTAAGGCAGATCTGCCGTCCAAAGGCGAAAAGGTCTATGAGCCATCACTTCAGCCTTTTTGCCTTTGCATGGCAGATATTTCAACAACAAAAAACTCCTTTGAAACGTCAGGACCATCAAATGTAGTCGTGACACTGATTGGTGCTTCTGCCACACCGTCGTCATGTAACGACATGAATTGTAATAATTCTCTAGTCCGAATTGCGCTGTCAGCGGTTTGTAACAGCGCTACGCTTATCCCTGCAGTCGCGAACACCGTCGTCATGACAACGACCGTGCTCATAGCAACAAGGGTGATAAAAGAGCGTCTGTTATTTGCTCAGTAGGCAGGGGTCTGTTACCGGGAAGCTGGCTGAAGTTTGAACAAGTGCGTCACATAGATCATGTGATACTGTAGCGGTAGGCCATGCCCCTGGACAGTGTGTCAGCATATAAGCCGAGTGGGGCGATGATTCATGTCTGAGTGAGGAGAACAGTCACGGCTCGGGGCGGCGTGTTACCCCGTAGGCACGCCGACAGGGGTGCGTCACGGTGGCGCTGGCCAGTCGCACGCAGATCGTGTTGCGGGCATGAGTCTTGGAAGGAGTATAAGAGGTGCTGCTCGGGGTGCGTGGGGAGAGTCTCCCTGTCGGCGTTGCGTGCGGCAGTTCGCCGCTGTGAGGTGGTCCAGCCGAGCTGTGACCACCGAATACAGATACTCCCATTCCCACAGCTGAACTGAGTACTCCCATTCCCATTCCTAAAGCCAGAGTGTATCCCGAGTCCGCGATAATTGCAGTTGTCGCGACCGCTGTCGTCATGACAACCGCCGTCATCTTGACCACAGAATTTGCTGAGGGCAGTTGCTAGTGGTTACGGGGCAGCATTTTGGGCTGTTTTAACCAGCGCATTGCGGGCACACCGACTTAAAAGTGGCATCTCCACTGTTATCGCTGGGTCAGTAAAAAATGAACGTATGCAATTGGCACAGCGGACGGCAAGGGCCAGTCACTGAGAAGCGCATTGGTTGAAGTTTAAACCAGCCCGTCATTACGGACCATGTGACGCTCCATTTCCCAAATCCAAAGCGCGCTCCGTAGAGAACCGCTGTGGTAAACGCCCTAGGGGAGAAATCAAAACGATAGCGTAACATATCGTTGAACAGTTAACATGAAATGTAAAATGCTTGATATATCCGTCAGACCCACGGTGACCCATGGGTATCAGAAGCTTCTGACTTACCGAATATGATCGGTGAGAAGGCTGACACTTTTTTAGGCCATTGGTGAAAAAATGACAAAAGGAAAAACAAATTTCAACAGACCGGACCATATCACAGCAGACCATACGCGCTAAACGAAATTCAAAGCTTTGTATTCGTTGGTACTCGCTAATGCTTGCAGCGTGAGCATGTGCAGAGCACGTGTGGAAACTTTGACGTTTCGTTGAACGAGCAAGTTGAGCCATGGGATATTGCACAAACATAGTAGCTCTAATCATGATAGTTCTTAGCATGTGACAGAAGCATACTACAAACTATACCATTGCAGTGCTGACGTCACAGATAAGGGGTGACACAATGCTTTTGTAATGCCCTTCAGATTAGCGCTTGTCACAGATTTTTCAGTCAAGATTCACTTCACATACTAAACAACACAAAATATCAAATAACTAGACTTATTACTAGTAGTAAGATCGCGGTTGGCCACAGCATCTTGCGACGAACCTGATCACTTTCCCGCCCAACGTTTTTAAAGCGGCGTGCGACTTGAGACAGACGAGCTCATGTGCTTGCCAAGCGGTAATATGCTGGGTTCAGTGCAAGGCTGTGAGCTGCTGTTGGTTGTCGACATGTGAGAAGCTGACTGGGTAGGAAAACGTAGTTAATCGTCGTTTTTTAAGGCAATTGCGTTAAAAAGCCCTGCCGGACTAGGAGGATTGTGTTTCTGAGTACCTGACCTGTAGCTTTAGAGGTAAACGGAGGACGTTGGAGCGGCACATGTCAAGGATTCACCCGGGGCTTCCTGCTGCTGAGAGGAACAGCGGGTGTAAGGTAGGAGACCGAGCACCGCTGGTGTAAGCCTCTCACATTGCACGTCGCACTTCAGATTTAGCGTACTGATCGGTGGACAGGCGTGAGATAGAATGCCTTTAATTGTTATCATATTGCATATGAAGCTAAAGGTGATAGACGTGTTCAAAAATGTTATTTGCATTTGTTGATTCCAGTATTGCATTGGTTTTGCTCTGAACAGTTGGGATCATGTTAGGAAGTGCGAAGCCTGCACTGGCAATAATTATGAGGATACTGAAAGTCGCCAACGCTTCCAGCTGATTGTGCGATGACGCCACAAAACCAAAAGGGATATTTTTCTGAGCTGCTCGCAGAACCATGTCATCGGTAAATGTAGGGCTACGGGTATGCCTGCAGTTTTGCAAACTACGTAGGGGTGGAGGAAAGAGGGGGTCCGGTGCAGAATGAAAATGGTTGAGCCTTGCTCCGAAATGCACTTAGGACTGTTTTCCCCAGATTCGAGATCCTTTTATACATTTGGGAACAGGAGCGTAGTGTCTCAAAATAATTTTGGGAGGCTGAGCTCTATCAAAATTAGAATTATCTTAAGATAATGAAGAAAGATGATAACTAAACATAGGCAACTATATCCCCGGTTAGGAGGCAAAATCCCCCCCCCCCCCACCCCATCACCACCAATTGCATAGGAAACTGCAAGCCCCTAGGTTGGTTATGTCAAATATGTCTTTGATAATTTTATCAGTTAATCTTCAACCAACATTCAGCGTTTGATGGCTAAAAAATGATAGTTTGGTACAAATAAACTCCAGCTACGAAGTTGTTTGATAGTCATGCCGTATTGCATTTAATTTGTCACCGTTTTGTGGTTTCCGCATTTACGGTTATATTACAACGTTTTTTTACATGTTTGGCTCCAGGTGACAAATTAGGCGGTTCCAAGCTTCGTCGGTGACGTGAAAAGCACCTTTTCACCGCTGCGGTGGCACATCGTTTGAAGGAGCGTCACTGGTGAACGCTGGTGACCGTGTAACCCGTCGACCTTGTGTTTCCTGGTGGCAGTGATCATCCTTTTGTTTCAACGGTTTTTGACCCCACTGATGTGTCCCCCGGAATGCGACATGGCACTGCCGCAGTACAGGCATGGGAAGAGGAGGAGGTCGGGGATGTATCCCGAAATTTTCGTGGGAATTTAATGTTAGCTCTCTGACAGTGCACGGCGAGGTCTGACGTGGTTTTCCCTCGGGCGCCCAGCGCTGGCGCCGCCCCTGCTGGTTTCCTCCAGCTAACGGGCGAGATGGACGTCGCACGGTGGCTCTGGCGGGGCTTTGACGGCTTGCCGCATCGGCGCATGCCGGGCGATCGATGCGTGCGGTGAGCAGTGAGCAGCGACGGCTGACGGGCGCCCGCTGAGAGGAGGCCACACAGGTGCGGCCCCCAGCGCGCGCCGCCCGTACACCTGATGGCCCGGCTAGCAGCAGTATCAGTCGTCCAGCGGGCGCATCGCAAGAAAATTGACCTCGCGGATGAGGGCGTGTGTAGCAATCATCTGGCCGTCCAATGATTGCACGCCCTTAAGATATTACAATACAATGCTTCCTAGTTTGTTGCTGGAAAAGATCGCATTGCAGGCCGATAAAAAGGCCGAGAGTGCCGGGCGTTACAAAACACTGGGTCTGCCTTGCCCAGTGTGCTTAGACAAATAGGGCGGTGTTTTCAGGAGGTAGAGCCCACTAGTGCCAGTTCAGATAAAGAGCAGGATCAAATCAAGGCCAGGGCAGTTCCGCAGCGAATAACGCATGCCGGGGAGACCTGCCGCACCTCACTGCTGGCCCATCCTGGCCGGTTCGTCTGCGACTGGTCGGGGCACGACCACCGGCATTTGCACCGCTGCGGTTCCTCAGGCCCGTGTTGGCAGTGCGAGGAGCGCGCTTCAGGGGGTGCGACGCGGCGCAGCGGAGACCGCAACGGCGGGCACGCGGCGTGACCTGCCAGCGGCGCCAGGTCGAGTCGGCGGCGCTGCGCAGCCGCACTCCGTGGGGCTACCGCGCCGAACGTAGCCATTTGTGACGCATGCGCGAGCGCAGTCTAAATGCGGTAGTGTCAACTAAAAACGAATAAAACTCGACCAAACAAACATAACTGAGAGATTCAGCATGCATCGACAGACACCAGCCTCTCCTAGAGTGCTTGCCAGATTCACTGGCTGTATTGTAAGCAACACGCACTCTCAAGTAATGTTTCTTGAACTCTTCGACCAGCGGCACCGTTAATTTTTACATTGCATCGGAAACGACTGATGCGCGTGAATGTGAGCGCAAATAATTGGGTTATCATCATGTGAAATACGTGTGCAGCTATTGTGATGAAGCATCAGGTGATCAAGCTGCTGAGTGTCTTAATACTAGCTTGTCTATTTTGACATCTGTCGCTGCTGTAAACTTATTTTGTCAATGTAGCAGCATATTTAAATCTACTTAACATAAACTTCTTCACTTTTTAACATTAACTTGTTTCGGCAACTTAATGCTTACGTGCTTCAGGAAATAAATTTGCAATATTTTGAACGTAAATTTTGCCAATTTTTTAGCTTTACACCACAGGATGCAGTTTTTCGGGCTGCATCGAAAAATATAAACAGCTTAATAACTGAGGGTGGAGCTCAGATCTGTTTTTCTTTTGAACGGTAGCTTAATGCCGAAAAACGTCTCACCGCAGGATTTCTTCACAAGTACGGTTAGACGTCGCAGCCTTTGACGTTAGTCCAGTAGCAAGAATACCGCACTGTTCTGTGGCCGGAGCTTGACTAATCGGTTTGTACGCCGGTTGCAACTTTTATTATTTATTATACGCCAATCGCATGTGACCGGTTTTGAGCAGTAGTTAATTTACTACTCCCGAAGGTTCAGACCCGCACAAGTATGCTAGAGGGGAACGGGTGGGGAATTCAAACGCTCATGGTCGGTTCTGTTACACAGATAAAACGCGAGACATCCCATTTCACTAATAAAACAGACCTTTCCTGGCATGCTGAGCGCGCTCAATTCAACAAAGTCATCGCGGTCAAAAACACAGCATGCGTTCTGCGCCCCGCTCGAGTACGAGGCGCACGCTCGTCTATTCAAAGGGTTTGTCACGACCGGTGGGCGTCAAAGGTGACGCCACTATCGCACCACATCAGGTCCAGGCCGCGCAGCACGAAGTAGAGGAGGCTGGCCGTCGGCGGCGTCCACAGCGTGAGCACGCGGTGGCGGCGCCTCAGCCGGGCCGGGGCTCCGAGGCAGAGGAGCAGCGCGAGCACCATGACGACTGCCGTAGCAGCCAGAGGACGGGACAGCGGCCAGCTGCAGACAGCGCGCTACCATCACTACAGCGGCCGGGTACGGACAGTGCGGTGGTGGCGGCAGTGTCAAGCTGCGGAAAACAGCTAACGCCACGGCAGCGACCGGCTGAGGACAGCACGGCACCGTCACGACAGCAGCTGTCTGTGAAACACTCGGCAACATCACAGCAGCAGCCAGCTCAGCGCAGAGATTTCTCATGGGGGCAAGAACAGAACATCATTTGACTATAAATGTGTCTTGTGGGGCAAGTTTTTCTGTCCGAAACAGGTAATATCAGGCAGCGGTTTCTCGGCACCAGGACGTGCGGCATTGAGATAAACATTCTTATTTCTGGCGGTGCAAAAAAATTGCAATATAACGTCGCACGGAGCTAAGGGTGAGTGATAGCCTCTTCCATCTATTTGGCATTGCTCTTCTCCTTCCATCGATATTTCATACTTGCCCGGGTGAACGGTTGAATACCCTTCGCTAGGGTGTGGGTGGGGGGGGGGGGGCGATTTGACCCCCTGATATATCAGACATTAAGAGGTCAAACACGGAAGATCACTGATGTCGATTTAAGGCCAGTGACCTTGTTTGACCTAAAGGAGGGCATGGTGATAGAAATCTTACGAGATTGCTTTGATTTTGAAGTCTGAATCAGCGCAAAGGATTAATTTAGGCGGTATGTCCCCGAAGACAAAATGTTGACGGAGGTCATTTTAAGTCAGCGACCTACTCTAACCCTAAAAGATGCCTTTTACGGTCCCTGTTGTTAATAATCTCGAAATGAACACCAGAAACTCCCCCATTCAGCAAGATCCCAAGGGGCAAAAACAAAGTGGTCAGATAAAGGTCAGGCCTCGATAGGGGCCTCATACTTGCCCTTAAGTCAGTGGAAGTTGTCGTGATACTATATCGAGCTGTTTTACTCCCTAAAAAAGTATATCGGAGAAGTATGATGTCGTCTAACACTCCGCTATCGTATCAGATTAAACGATTCCTTATAAATTGCCTTTGCTATCAGCCTTGACTTGACTTTGACCTGCCATGGATCAGTGGCCTTGTAGGGCACATCAAATTGCGCGTACCAAAAAATCCGCTATGCAATGGCCTACGGTTACGCAAAAATTGGCGCGAATACACGCGCCGTTTGGAAGTTAATCTAAAAAAACCTAGAGACGTCAAATTGACCCCAACCGGGAGCGTGCTACCTATCGCTAATTATTTGGAATTGCTTAGGGGAAGAAACTTTCTTCAGACAACGCTCATATTTATGTCAATTGTAGAAATACTGTTGTTAGTTACGCCGTTCGGTACGCTAAGTTTGTCGATTAACTTTTTCCCTCTTTTTTCCTTTTCTTACTAATATCAAACATCTTTTCACTTAGAAATTTATACATTTTCAGGCCACGATGAGCTTACAACTACGTGGTTTGATTACCTAGTGAGGCTGCTTTGATGTGGCTGTTGTACTTTTAGTGCAATTCGTGAGTTTCGGAACTACAACTATTTTACTTTAAAAAGTCTGATAATGTATTATGTTATCATTTGCTAAGCAGTCGTACGACACATACTGCTTTTAATCTTGAGAGAATCCTGGGCCTTGGCCTATTTCCACTGATGATATCCGGCCACATATCAGCCACGGAAAACCCAAATAAGTGTCACAAGTGATAATCATTTATGGACAACACCAGCACCCGCTCAGTTATATAGCACCAAGGTGACACGAGTGTGGCGCCGGCACGGACCGCGTGTGCCCGGTGACTGGGCAGTCGCTTGGAGCAGCCCATCCGGTACGGACTGGGACGTGAGGCGCGTGGACGGGAGTGGACAGCCTGGCAGCAGCTGGGACTGCGGGTGGACGCACTCTCCAGCTACCAGCAGCTGGGGTTTGGCTACGCGGCATGCCCTGGCGGCAGCTTGGGACCACGGGTGGACGCACTCTCCAGCTACCAGCAGCTGGGGTTTAGCTGGACGGCATGCCCTGGCAACAGCTGGGACCGCGGGTGGACGCACTCTCCAGCTACCAGCAGCTGGGGTTTGACTAGGTGGCATGCCCTGGCGGCGGCTTGGGACCACGGGTGGACGCACTCTCCAGCTACCAGCAGCTGGGGTTTGGCTGGACGGCATGCCCTGGCAACAGCTGGGACCGCGGGTGGACGCACTCTCCAGCTGCCAGCAGCTGGGGTTTAGCTGGACAGCATGCTCTGGCAACAGCTGGGACCGCGGGTGGACACACTCTCCAGCTGCCAGCAGCTGGGGTTTAGTTGGACGGCATGCCCTGATAACAGCTGGGACCGCGGGTGGACGCACTCTCCAGCTACCAACAGCTGGGGTTTGACTAGGTGACATGCCCTGGCGGCAGCTTGGGACCACGGGTGGACGCACTCTCCAGCTACCAGCAGCTGGGGTTTGGCTGGGCGGCATGCCCTGGCGGCAGCTTGGGACCGCGGGTGGACGCACTCTCCAGCTGCCTGCAGCTGGGGTTTGGCTAGGCGGCATGCCCTGAAAGCAGCTGGGACGGAGGGTGGAGCGGGCCGGTTCAAAAGAGTTGAATTCCATTAAAAGACCACAAACGTGTATTCGTTCAGCAGAAAACGGTTTACGGATGGCGAAGACTGGCCACATCCAAAGCACATTCCGAACAATTATGATGTGGGGTGGTGCCATCTCAGCAGGTCTCGGCGCAGCCCATTGTTGTCGCATAACGTCATGCCACCAGAGCAACATTGTGTATCTGGCGTCCCTATTATCAGTGTTTCGAGGCGGTCAACGGCTTCGACAGCACCCACCTGGAGCAAAGCAATGCGTGGTAGATGACTGGCGCCTCTGGTGCAGCATCTGCCGCGTGTTCCAGGTAATCATCTCCGGTAATTCCAGTTTCCTGGTCTCTCGATGCAGAGAACGCAAATGTGCTGTCCTGGCTGGGTGTTGATTTCTCGGGCGTTGTCAGATACTTGACCGTCGTTCGTGATGCTGGGACTCGAAATTGTAGATCGTCGTTCGCAGTGTAGCTGAGGAACACCGCGTCATCAATGACCAAGCCAAACACCGTCACAACCGGACTTTTCTCGAAAGGAGTCCAGCACACACATACCGAATCACGCATACCTACATGCAAATCATATCACATCAAACATACACCAGTTGACCACGGCAGCTGATCGCAAACGCTCCTCTTGTGCCGTCGTCACGAACACAAGCGCTGACTCTCAGTGATAAGAGACTGCACGGCACGCCTTTCCGATGTAATTATAAGGCAGTGCAGTACAGTTATAAAATAGTGCAAATGCAGTGCAGTGTAGTGCACTTGATGCCAAGGGTGTGAAGCACTGCAGTTGTGAAACGGGTTTTGTACTTGTCCCCGAGCCCTTGGACTATGATTTGCCGATTGTTTGCGCTTGATGGGCAGCGAACATCGCGTCTACTAAATTCTAGAAATGCCCCTACCTGTAGTAGTCCACCAGAGGCAGAAAAGCAGCGTTCTCAACGTGCCACAGGTCGTCAATGTATGGATACTTGTCATAGTTCTCTTCTGGTATGACATAGAACGGCAGAGTATATTCAAATGGCCGACCAGCGTCCTCCTGTGTACAACAGAGGAACGTTAAGGCGCAGAGCTACTGGTTCAGTTCAGGGCTCAGTGCTCTTAAACCACCTCAAATCATCACGAATCATCGAGGTCAAGATCACCAGTATTGACTGACTACTAGCAAAACCAAAATATGTAAGAACACCAGTTGGATGCAAAAGAGCCAGCCAGGAGCAACCGCACGAAAATAGAATAATTGCCAACTTGGGTGATATCTGGGTATCCGGTTTCACCACGGCTCTTTTTGTGTTCCGTGATTTGCACAAGTCCGTAACGGCACCAGTTTTGTTCACTATTTTACGGAAATGGAATATCTGTGCATTAACTCTAGTCATCGTTCATGATTTTCAGCAAGGCCGTTCACACCTGTCCTTGCTGCCTGCTGCACACGGAACCACAGTCTGACGTTGTGCTGGCTGCAGACGTGGCACGCACCTGTGTGAGGCGGGCCGTGTACTTGCCAGCCGGTAGGGCGTACTGGCAGCGGACGTGCACCGTGTGCGAGCCGAACACGACGCCCAGGTCCTCGCTCGCGGTGAAGCTGCTCAGTGTAATGCTCTGACGCTGGGAACAGCTGACACGTGGGCCATTGCCAAGTCGGTCATGCCGAATGTCCTGTTGAGCCGTTTTAGATCGTACAATGGTGCAACGTTTATAGTGCTGGGCACAGGGTGGCCACTGACGATCAACAGGTTGGGGCCCAATTAACAGTCAGCTCAAGTGCAGCTCCCTTATTTAGAGTTCAGAAAAAACTTGCGTCACATCTTGCCCATCACTATGGGCTACAAACTGGTTGAGAAGTTTGAATGCCTAATCAAGATTTTACAACCCCATTCAGTGAATAACAACATCTCTATACATCCTTTGAAACACACCGAGATATGGATGACTGAATTGGAGGTAACCAAATTATGGTTGTCAAAATACATAGATTTCTGCCGTGTTCTTCTTCCTCGAACAGTTGATGTCTGGTTGCGAGGACAAAATTTCCTACCCGACCCTCCCCAGAGTACCCACTGCGGTCCGTCAGACAAGCACCAAATCTCACCGTCCACTTTCACACCTTTTTGTACTTCCTACCTACTGTTACATCAGACGTGTGTGATTTGATCAGTATAACCAGTTTTCTCAAAATCCTTCTGACCAGCTCAAAATTTCGATTTGAAGTAGCTGACCACGCGGGAAAAATTTCATTTGACTCTGTTCATCACTACGAAAGTGTACATTTCATCTGCACTGCTTTTTCCAACTTGCGCGTTTTGTAATGTTTGCAACACACTAATGTGCCAAATTAGTTGTGTAGAAACGTTATTCTGTAGCTTTGATTTCTCCCCCCCCCCCCCCGCATGGCGTTCACCATAGCGTCTCTTTTCGCGGCGCACTTTGGCTTTGGGATGTGCGTCTCAAATCTCAAACTGGATCTTGACAGCGACGAAAACGGCCAGGATTCTAGCTATATAAGAGTGAACGGAAATGCCCCCTTAAGTAATTCTCGACACCGCTGCAATCTCGTCCGTTTGACACTTGATCCGATTCTCATAATTCGCTTGATGCCTTGCAACTGGCGATTTCTGCGAGACGAAATCAAGGGCGGATCCAGAAGGAAAGGTGCCAACCAGGCCGTGCTCGTCCAAAATGACCAGAGTCTTGCAAGAAATGGCTTCTCTAGGGTCTCTGGATTTTGAAGAAAGCAGAGTTAGTTTTACCAAGGGAGTTTCTTTTGGAACACTCGTACAAAAGAAGCGAAATCCTTTGAGTTATAAAAATAGGGGTGTCATTTGACCTTTTGCTCACAAGTTAGCGTCGGTCCCTAACATGGCGTTTTGAATTCGCCTTCGGGCGAAATACGCAGTCCTTTCATCTACGGTAAAGTGATCACAAACACTGCCTAACCCAGGGGTATAATTTTGTATTCAGCTGGGGAAGGCGCCACAACCTCTAACTTTCAGTACATAACATCGGCCAGCGCAAATAGCCGCACTCGAGCGCACGTGCCCCTACTTATCAAATTTATGGCATAAATTAATATGTACGAGACCAAATGTTCACGACTTAAAATTCCAGGAAACACGCAAGAGCCTGAACATGTGACTGGATTTGGATTATGGGGTGTAGACTATATATGTATACAACGCATTACACATGTGAGCATGTGCAATCAGTTACATCCATGTCAAACCAATTTGGCGCTGTGTGATCGCAAACAAGCGCCATTTGTTTACTAAGAGCCCTCCATAAGTGATCATGATATCGATCCGAGCACTCCCCAGCCCGCTGGTATCGCTCTGAACACCGCAATGACAGTGACCTATGCCTATATCGCTTGAAGTCCATGGCAATCCAGGTGTCACCGAGAAGGGTGCAGGTCACCGAGGATATATATATATATATATATATATATATATATATATATATATGCTGGTTTCTAAGCAAATACATAAAGTTTCGAAGATGCCTGGCAACATGCAGTATTCAACGCTCGAGCGTGGAGGTGAAGTCAACTTCAAGTCTAACCTTCAGCTAACGTGAAGGGCCTCTTTGAAGACCACGTGTAGAATTGGCGTCTGAAAACGTACTGAAAACGGTGTGTTGATATCACCACCCGCGTGTTTAGATCTCACCAAACTCGCCAGGGGTACCTAAAGTCTTGACCCTCCGTGAGCGGCCGATAAGTGGCCTCGAGACCGATTTTGGCAGCGCATGTTTTCAGACTGTACGGAGCCGCCTAGCGCCAAGCTGTGTTTCTGGCGTATTAGTGTTCGCCCACCCTCATCTTTCCGGCGGGCTGACCGACACGCACGCTTCCTCGACCTCGCACGATGGTCGAGATCCGGCCGGCGATGCTGGTAGTCAAGACGCCGATTCTCGTGCTGTTCCGCCACCCACCGGGGAACGCACCTAAATTGAGGAGCGCCGATAACTTGCTGGCGACACGATTCCAATAGCGACCCTCAAAAGTTCATGCTATTACTGTGTAAGTTAATCCTGGATCTCACAGTTCAACGTTTTGAGTAGGCACGTGATCTTGGCGGCCTTGATCGCACGTCCAGGATTGCGAAATTCTCGTAGCATTTTACGACGTTAGACAGCACCAATCTCCTTAAATTGCGTTCTGCAACGACCGTGATTGTACTCACAGCTATTTTAGGTATCTCGCTCACGATTTGGAAACCGGAGGGAAAGCACCAGTGGCTGCGGTGGCTGCCAATAAGTAACCAGTTTCTCTGAAAGTGTTTCGGTGTGGTATTTCCGTAGGCAGGCTGTTTTCGGCGACGTCCAAAGATTGCCTTTGACCGTTTGAGATATGTCTTTGGGAATGGGAGTATCACATGATCCACGTGACGCACTGATTCAAACTTTAACCAACAAACTCTCAGTAACAGGCCTTTTCTCGCTGGACCAACCGCAAACGTTCTTTTAGTCGTACCAGTAGAGGTGTGCACGGTCATTGTCATGACGACGGTGGTCACGACTGCAGGGGATAAGCGTAGAGCTGTTACGCAGCGTTAATGGCGTAATTTGGACTTGAAACTCATTAAAATTGCTGTCCTAATTATTTCTTAACGGTGCCGCCGTGACGTTACCCAATGATCTAATTAGACATAATTAGTCCTGAGGTTTCACTAGCGTATGTTTATGAAATATGCCCCATAGGTGCAACACTTCCTTTAAACGGAATGTTCCACCTTTACATGGGGTTTTTAATTGAAACAGCCATTCTGAAGACCTTTCAGTGCTGTTCGCAACCTTGCCCTTCTTAAGACCTAAGCCCTTCTAGTTTCTGAGCTACACACTCGCGAAAATGGGGAGAGTATTTCAAAGCGACTTTGGCATTCATGACGCCATAATAATGTCATTCAAATTCTGACATTTCATGAGCTACACGGCTATCAAGGCCAAGAAAATGCAATTTTCGAGGCGCTCATGTCTGGCGTTCATGAGCACGACTTGTATATATAACAGCCCTCAATTGGCTCTCAATCAATGTTGTGCAAGGTACGATTACGTAGTCAAACCATGACACATTAAGGAGCATATTTACTAGATGGAGAATTGTGCTGTTCTAGAGCAGTCTTTTCTTGAGTATACCAATAATTATAGTGAGCTTGCTTCATCAAATCTGATCCTTGCTTCAATATCTTCAAATGTGAGATTTGAAGACATATTCCCTTTAAGCAGACCTCATCTGGCGCTGTGCAATTCGGTCCGCCAGACAAGCCCCAGCTCCCACCATCCAGTCTAGTCAGTCACGGACCTCAGCCTTCACTCTGCGCTGCGATCAGTCACAGAACTCAGCACTCACTGTCCGTTTTTGTCAGTCACTAGACTCAATCCTCACTGTCCGCTAAGCCCGCCAGACAGACCAGACACACACAATTCGCTTTGGTTTGATAGACCATGACTCTGTCCTGTCCGCCGCCGTCTGTCACCCACCGGATCCGTCCTCCGCCGTATGTCACTCACCTGACCCGTCCACTGGCGTCTGTCACTCACCGGACCCGTCCGCCACCGTCTGTCACTCACCTGACTCGTCCTCCGCCGTCTGTCACTCACCGGATCCGTCCTCCGCCGTCCGTCACTCACCTGACCTGTCCGCCGCCGTCTGTCACTCACGGGACCTGTCCGCCGCCGTCTGTCACTCACGGGACCTGTCCGCTGCCGTCTGTCACTCACCGGATCCGTCCTCCGCCGTCTGTCACTCACCTGACTCGTCCTCCGCCGTCTGTCACTCACCGGATCCGTCCTCCGCCGTCTGTCACTCACCTGACCTGTCCGCCGCCGTCTGTCACTCACCGCATCCGTCCTCCGCCGTCTGTCACTCACCGGACCCGTCCTGTACCGTCTGTCACTTACCAGACCCGTCCTACGCCGTCTGTCACTCACCAGATCCGTCCTCCGCCGTCTGTCACGCACCGGACCCGTCCTGTACCGTCTGTCACTCACCAGACCCGTCCTACGCCGTCTGTCACTCACCGGACCCGTCCTCCGCCGTCTGTCACTCACCTGACCCGTCCTACGCCGTCTGTCACTCACCGGACCCGTCCTCCGCCGTCTGTCACTCACCTGACCCGTCCTGTACCGTCTGTCAGCCGCAGGCGGATGGTGAATGGCCGGGCCTGGCGCTTGGCCGCCGCCTTGTCTTGCTGCGACACGAGAGGTACGGCCAGCCAGTGTGGTCGAGCCGCGCGCCCCACGTCAAACTCCAGGTCCACTGAGACAGCGACAGCGCCGGCCCGGATGTACGGGAACGGAATGCGTCTCGTACTGCCGGGACAGGGTCCGGCTGAGTCAGCACGTTTGCTGCACCACACTGCCAGTACTCACACAGAGGCATCCGTGAGTGCTGCTGAGCAGGCTGGCATATCACATCACGCATTATTCTATTATCATAACGTATCACGTCATGCCATATTATAATCACCATGTCCTCCTTTCACGCAACGGATTAGTTACAAGCACAACACATTCGCATCGCAGCGTGATCAAAATTTGGGGTTTACTTTCTATGACTGATCGACAAATTAGCAGGCAAACGTGTGCTTTGTAACTGTAGTCTTCAGACGATGGTTTGTGTGATGTGTATGACTTCTGTTTCAACTAGCTGCAGCGTGCTGCCACTGAGCACGAGTTTTCAGCACCTGCTTAAGTCCATGCCATCACCATACTACCGAGAACGAAAACGAGCACGATCAAATGAAATTCGCCAATGAAAACAGTATGCATATTGGAGGGCATGGAACCGAATACGAATCCACAATACAACTTGTTCCTGCAATATACATTGGATGTGCGACATGCATTAGCACGCTTACATGTTGTATGGGACCGGCTTTTGGGTAAAAGCTTTAAAACGAGCTGGGTTTAAGATCCACTAGTCTGAGGTGGCCTGGCATTTAGGTAGCTATCCAAGCTATCCTTGTTTTAGAGCATAGCTTTGTTTATACGCTGTTTTTATATATGCCTCGCCATCATGCAGTTGCAATGGTATATCAAGGTCAAAGGGAGCGTTCCAAATTTACATGGGATTTTGAGCTGAGATGGCCACTTTTAAGACCATTAAGGGCAGTTCACAGCCCTATCCTGTTTAAGACCTAAAACCCTTTATTTCTGGGCTGGACGCCACGAATTTGTGCAGACCATTCCAGGGCCACCAAGCCATGCACGACACTATAAAAATATTGTGTGAATACTGCCAGCTCACCGGTCATGTTTTACTCAAGGTAGAACAATCTGACCGTCGCGTTATTTGTGTCTGGCGTACGTCAGCACATCCTCAGGCATCAGCGAACTTTTGGCGAGCAACCGATGCAATTATTTCGGTGCAAGTTCCGACAACGAGTCACCGCTTGTGTGACATAATACCGAAATTCGGGCATTGGTGCTACTTATGACGGAAATAAGACTTGGAATAGAATAAGTTCACAAAAGCATCACAACCAACTACGCGAATGCATGAAAAAATAAGAAAGCAGCAACACACGTACAAGACCACGAGGAAGGGCTAAGACATGCGCAGATAATGATATTTGGTTTATGCAAGCGCCCATCGATTGACACGCCATCTCTCGACGAGACGAATTACTACAAAAGAGCCAGCCGGTCTGCTGCGGCGGCAATTTGGCACGAGCAGTAACGTGACCAGAGCGCCTGGCGTGCGGCATCGTGACCCGAGCGCCTGGCGTGCGGCATCGTGACCCGAGCGCCTGGCGTGCGGCATCGTGACTCGAGCGCCTGGCGTGCGGCATCGTGACCCGAGCGCCTGGCGTGCGGCATGCGGCCAGCAGAGGCGATGCATCCCTCCCGTACAGTGGCCATCGGCTCAGCTCAGGGAGGCTCACCTGGATGTCGTGTTGCCCTGTCTGTAGTGTCCCGTATACAGGGCCATGGCCAGCAGGTGGCCGTCGTCAAAGCAGCGGATCGTGGGCACAGATGCAGCCCGAGCCCGGACTGTCTCCACATCCGAGCCGCCGTCAACACCCTGTCGGTGGGACCGACGCTAACGTGCCTCGGCCTCCGATGACAGGCTCGCGAAGAAGATGACACCAGGATGAAATCGTGAAATGCGAGCACCCTCAAATGGATAGTTGTGTTTGTATCTCCCATATTTAGCCAACAGACATATGTTTACATACAGACTGGCAGAAGAGTACAATGGCACCACAATGATATCCGAAATATGCTTCAAGGAGGCCACCGTGATTTTGAAGGGCGCTTCACAAGAATGAAAAACATATATCCTGATTAGAATATTCAAAAAGGTTTTCAAACCCCCGAACCTGAGATATAATGAAAACACCTTGTCGTCTACACTTTGGCCGGGTCGTCAATGTAAGTGTGTCAATGTGCGATTTAAGTCTTACGGGTAAATTTTATTGGGAACCTAGTCCCTTTGATGTGCACTATGTTACCACTGAGAAGTCGATCCAGAAGACGAACTCTTCTGCGACATGCCTGTGCAGCCGCCAAACCGGTTGGCAGCCTGGAGCGGAGCTGGCGAAGCGGGGTAGCACCTGCGGAGGCGGAGGCACCTGCGTCCCTCTGTCCATGCTACCGGCGACGCGGCGTAGTGCACGGCGTGCGGCACGATGACGTTAGTCCGGTCGGACCATCAGTGCGCACGCACACATCACGTGACCAGAGCGGTGCTGCGTAACGTGTGCTTTGTGATGAAAGGGTCATCTCAATCCATATGCACTAGGGTGTCCTGAAATGCCACTTTGATGGAAAAGGATGATTGCTCAGGGCTAGTCTAGTTCTCCGACTCTAGGCGGTTCAGTGGTGACAATTTTGGCAAAGTTCACGCATGTCCAGGGGTTGAGCAGAGCTCAAAGTTTCCTTTTTGCGAGCCATTTTTCTGTCCCACACTCCTTCCAATCGCATTCACCTTTAGCCAATCGGCACACCAGTCAGATGTTACGGTCGAGAATATGAAATCGGTGTGGTAAAAGAGCGCTAAGGGCTTTAATAAAAGCGCCCGAGTCAATATACGTTTTGAATGTATACGTCCATTTTTAAAGCGCCCTGCTACTGACAGAGAAAAATTAACTGCAACTACCGAGTTGTATGCCCTTTCCTCAACCCATATGCATGTGCGAATTTTGACAAAAAGGACACCACTGGACTCATGTTAAATCAAAGAAGCCAACTAGCACTGAGCAACTCTTCAAAATAGTGTTTTCTGGGGCGCCCTAATATCAACATCAAACGACCAGAGCTCTGGGATAAAAGGTAACTTTGGTTGGTAAGGAAAGACTATCCCAATTCATGTCACATTGTACGGCCAGAGCGGTATAATAAATGAGGAGTGGGGACAACTCGCATAGAGCCTGCCTGGAATCCAGCGGCGAAATGCCAACGACCCCCCACGTCACAACACCGTGACATCTCGACAGCCAACCGAAGCCAGGTCACTCTGGCAGCGCGAGCGGAGCGTACTGCCGGCTGTTAACATGCGCCCGGATGGCAAATTGAATACCGTTCACTCGGGAGGGGGCCAATTGGAACAGCTGAGATATAAGAAATAAGAAAGCTTTAAACACCAAATTCATAGGATGAGTTGGGCTGTACGTTAGATCCATTGCGTCAAAATCTGAGGCCCCCTGGTTGTAGCCTTCGGGTCAAATAAGGTAAAACAAGGTCAAACTCCAGATTAGTGTTCAAAGGGCCTCAGGCCCTTTCATGCAGCCCCCGTGCACCTAGATACCTGTTCCAAGTAAGAGGTCACTGGTGCTCCTTGAAGGTCAGTGACCTTGTCTGACCCTTCGAATGTCCTGGCAACCAAAATTATACATGCCTGCTTTGACTTTTGTATTTGATGAAACGTCAAGGATAACACTAGGCAGTGTGCTCCGAAAAAAACTGGCTTGGGTCATTTTAGGTCAATGACCTTTTCTGACCTTTAGCAACTCTATGGAAAGTATATTATGCGGTTCTTCTTCCATAAATTTAGAATGAGCACCAAAAGTGCCCCAGACAGCAAGGCATAGAGTACAAAACAGGTTGGTTTTGTTCTTGATTTGCCATTCATACCTGACCTTACGTCAATATAACTGGTTTTTGTACTTTGTACTTCAACTTTTTGTGAACTAGGTAACTATATCAGACATGTATGACTCCGTCTAACACTCCGGTGTTATATTAGACTGAACGATTCCCTAGAAACTGAGTTCATGTCCTGACTTTAACCTGCTTAGATCAGAGACCTTACAAGTTGCATCTGAATATTTGACGCCAAACGATCCACTGTTCAATTGTCTACGGCTACGGGAATTGGACGCGGCTGCGCCGCGCCGTTCGGAAATTATTCCGAAAAATCTTCGGGGTCAAACTGCCCTCCTACCCGAGCGCGTGTTACTCTCCACCATCCTGACGTACCGTGACCCGTGTGAAGTCCAGCCGCAGGCCGGGACCGTCGAAGCCCCTCTCGCGTCCGCGCAGCCGCATCAAGGCATTCTCAGCAATCCGCCTGAAAAGCCGTGTCAGTGCTGACTGTGGTAAAAGGAACACGGCATGGGCAAGGAAGCGTCGACAGCTGACGATGAGCCACATAATGCTAGCGGTATTAAGGCGCTGCCCAGGAAGACAACAGCTGTCTGACCTGAGCTGACAATGCCAAGACTTTAGGAATATCAGCCAATGCTGGCCTTAGCTGAATACAGTTAAAACCGGTACCATTACAGGGAGTGCTCCACATTTGTACGGTGTTTTGAACCAACAGAGAAACCTTGTAGATCATTCGGTGCAGTTCACTGCGCTGCCCTTCTTAAGACCTAAGTCCTTCTTGTTTCTGAGCCACACGCCCGCGAAGATGTGCAGACTATTTCGCGGAGACCATTCAAGGTCACCCAGGTATCCTGACCCCACAATGATGTCATTCAAATCATGCCATTCCATTGACCGTTCGACGATCAAGGCCAACAAAAATTCAGTTACCGAGTCGTTTATATATGGTGTTCGTGAGCACAATTTCCAAATATAACGGCCGTCAATTGGCTTTTTATCAATGTTGTGCAAGGCACGATGACGTAATCAGGCAATGACGTATTGGGGAGCATACTTACTAACAGAGATATTGTGTTGTCCAAGGCAGTTTTTCACCTACAAGTACACCAATATATAATAATAGTTAGAAGTGAGCTTTCTTCGTCATATCTAATGCTTACTTTAATATCTTCAACTGTGGAACACTTCCCTGAATGGTACGCCAAACCTTGCACTAGCCTAACTAGCGCCACGCATCCAGGCTCGTGCCAGCACGTAACTCCACTGTTCACTTTATGTTTGCACACCTGGTGGCTCGTACAACCCAGCACTATTGCATACGGCACCCACGCGTACAGGACCAGTCGGCCTGCTTTCCTGCTGCCACCAAAGTGGCGGAACACCAGACCCACACTGACAGACCATCCACACTGGCAGACCAGCCAAGACCTCAGACCCACCTGAGGAACGGTAGCGGAAACTGATCCTGGACACTGGCGGTGAACGCCGCCGACATGTCAATCACCTGCGACCTTACGGGTGAGTTGACGTCGGACGTGTCGAACTTGCGCGCGAAAAACTTGGAGGGCACAGCCCAAGCCCTGATCGACTTCAGGTCTTCCTCGGTGAAGTCGCCAGGGCCCTGGATGTGCCAGAACCAGCGTGACCGAGAAGAACAACCCTACTTCGTGCCCTACCTACATAAAAGAGCCTTACCATGCGTGTCCACGTGGGAGAACAGTTTTATTCATCGGTTTAGGTGCAAAACAATCTTAACTGTTAGCATCAACTTGAGATCACTGATCAGAAGGAACAAACTACTCCTGCCCGTTGTTAACATAGCAAATTAACTGCTACCAACACGGCCGCCAGTGAGCCCAGTAAGCCTCGTGTCTTCAGACTTTCCAAAACGAGCAAGTTTTCTGGAGGGAATAGGGCACTACTCTTCGCAGTACGGTACTACAGCACGTCTCACCAGCGAAACGAATTCTCTTTACGCATGCGGCCCAAGCTGAAATCAGGCCCAATTGGCAACTTAGGATAGCCCACGACCCAAGCAAAGCAAAAAGGCGCATTTTCAACATCCATCCAGACAAGCAACCTTGGTACCGTACCTGCAAATTCCCAAGGTCATCAAACACTAGCATTCCAAGCTCCCTTTCGGTCTTTCAAAAGGCCAGTACACGTAGCTGTACATCCGATCAGTGGTGAGCAGTCCCGGGCTGGTTGTCCCGGTGGACCCGGCGTCACAGCGTGTCATCTTAAGGTGGGGGTTCGTTGTCACCGCACTCGAACTTAAGGTGGGAATTTGGTCTCGCCGTGTCCGGACTTAAGTTTCGGGCGTGGTGTCGCTGCGCCATGCGTGGTAGCGCGGCCTGCGAAGTCCCAAAGAGAACAACGCCAAATGATCGGTGCAGTAGCCAGGGGTTGAGCATCATAGCAGTGAGCTGTATTTGTTCTGTGAAAACGCAAGGCAAAATGCAAATTAATCAAAACACGCCGTTCTGTATCATTGCTTTACGCGGTTCCATTTCGTCCATTCTTTTCATGAGGTCTTTGCTGTTCCACTCCTCCCAGATTTCAAGCAAATTTTTTGTCGAATGCTTTGTACGAATGCTTTTGGTTTCATAGCACTTGTCATCAGAGCTTGTTGCGCATGTCCTGAACTCGACACTCAAAATACGCATTATACATACTTGATTGCATTGATGTATGGAAAAAGTGGTGAAACCACACTCATAAACCGTATGATACACAGTGCAATGTAAAATGGTGGTGTGTGTGTGTGTGTGTGTGTGTGGTGTGTGTGTGGTGTGTGTGTGTGTGTGTGTGTGGTGTGTGTGTGTGTGTGTGTGTGCGTGTGCGTGTGCGTGTGCGCGTGTGCGTGTGCGTGTGGTGTGGTGTGTGGTGTGTGCGTGTGCGTGTGCGTGGTGTGCGTGTGTGTGTGTGTGTGTGTGTGGTGTGTGTGTGTGTGTGTGTGTGTGTGTGTGTGTGTGTGTGTGTGTGTGTGTGTGTGTTGTTGTTACTGTTTGTACTTCTGGCTACAGACCACAGGGCACTTGGCAATGACGTAGTCCTTGCACGCTCATGGCGGAGGTCACGAACCCTGGACTGGCGAAGCAGCGGGAGGGCAGATTCATCACCCAGAAATCGATACAATACCATGCGGATAAGAAGCCAATCAAACAATACCAGGACTATGCTGATGAGAGAGAAGTCCCCAGATGAGCAACCTGAGAATCCGCCACCAATCAGGCGTAAGTGGGTATTGCCGCGATAAATCCACCCGCAAGCTGCCTGTGGTCATGGAAAGCACTCCAAGCACTGCGTGCAGTCCGCGAGCAGCACGGCAAGCGGCGTGCTTTTGATCACAATATGTCCCGTTGACAGAGCCGCTTATGTAACTCCTGCCTCTTGCATCATTCCCAAACAAAATGAACAGCGGAGACATGGGTTGTTTGAGAAGACTGCCGTCACTTCTGCATTCTGTACCAGGTTCCTATTTTTTCTAGGTCAGTCATCCAAACTTGCAAAAAGTACCTACAAAATAGGCCAATGCTAATGACGCATACACACACTCCGTGCCAGACATAAACCAAATGAACTGAAATCCCCTGGGCATAATCAAAACTGATCCGACCCCAATCACTTCGTGTGCCCAGCTGAACACTACCCTGCCACAAAAGTCCGCGTCGTCCTGGTGCCTACACAGGCCATCCAGGTTGTCCTTCTCGAATCCCTTCATGTGGTGTAGGTTGGTGTTCACCATGGCTTCCCTGCAGTGATGCACAGATGCAGATGCAGGTAGTATGTGTTACATGTCGGTATTCAGCAAGGTTTCCTCGCTGCCAGGCCCTCAGTCAGGATTTTTGCGAGCGGTTTGGAAGGAGTGGAATTCGAATGCGAGGCTGTCTTGACACACACTTGAAGGAACGACATGGGTTTTCGAGGCTGTCTTGACACACACTTGAAGTGACGACATGGGTTTTTTTAGAGACGTCGCTCAAAAATCACGGATTTCGTTAACCGGAGGGGTGTCATGGACGCGCTTGGCAGCAAGTATTATCCATCAAAATGCGGTGACAGTTTGTAAAAACATGGCGTTTTCATGTTAAAACGTGGTGAATTCGCGATTAGCATATCCTCTTCCTTTGTTGGAAGAAAGCTTACTGAAACAATGGAGACTGTATATAAGTAATTTTTAGTGCAATGTAGGTAAGGGAATTTGCATTTAGTAACTATAAGGAACAGGAACACTTCCACAGAATGCGTAACTACGTGTGCGGACGGCAGGCTGCATGGAACGATTTAGCATTCGGCACAGTCATTGGAGAAACATCGCAAAATTGTGCATTTGGGGACAAATAGGAGAAATGGCTGCTTGTGACATGACACGCATTTACTTTAGCTGTTAGATGCTAGAGGGAAGTCTCTGTTTGACGCGCAGCGCAAGAATTTTAAGATACGCGGTTCTTAATGTGATTTTCATTTCCGGTCGAATTCACTGCCTTTTTTATTCAAGCGAGCCTGAAAACATTTCGCCTTTGTTACAAATGTCCAGTTAATCCCGATTCACGCCAGGCAAGCAACACTTCTTAAATCTAATCTGAAGCAATCCATCATGTTAAGCCAAATCATGGCCCATGAAACATAACATGGCACATGACACCGCAGCATAACATGCATGAAATATACTTGTGAAGAATGTATTATTGGGTTGGCTTTCTTAGGAAAGCTTCAGTCTGGTTCAGCTCATTTTGGCCGATCAATTTCCTAACGTCCTCTATTTCGCACACGAGTTGTACAATTTCGCGATCCAGTTCAGTTCGAGAAATCGACTACTCGATAATGGAGGCTCTTGATTATATAAGTTGTTCGTTCTTCAGCGTATACGCGATACCGAAGCGATAACAATTAAACACATCCGGCGATAATCAACTTCAGGATTGCTCGTTAAACTTACTCCATCGTGAAATCAGTGATGTGCCTCAGGTCAGATGAAAGTCGTCTCTCCAGAGAGCAATGACCCAGTACTGGGCGGTGGCCTTGTACTGAGCGGTAGCTCGGTACTTAGCAATGGCCCGGTACTGAGCGGTGGCCAGGTACTGAGCGGTGGCCCGGGTCTGAGCAGTAGCTCGGTACTTAGCGATGGCCCGGTACTGAGCGGTGGCCAGGTACTGAGCGGTGGCCCGGTTCTGAGCGGTAGCTCGGTACTTACGTGGCCCGGAACTGAGCGGTGGCTAAGTACCAAGTGGTGGTCCGGTACTGAGCGGTGGTCCGGTACTGAGCGGTGGTCCGGTACTGAGCGGTGGTCCGGTACTGAACGGTGGACCGGTACTGAGCGGTGGCCCGGTACGCAGCGCACCGGTCCCATCGATAGCGGTCATACGATTTGCGAAACATAGAGCCGTTTTCATACGAAACATACGAAACATAAGCCGTGTCCAGCCTTACCTGTACGGTGATGCGTATAGCAGAGTGGAGAAGAAAAACTCGTCAGGAATGGCGTGGTGTCTGAACCGGAACAGCCGCCGCGCTATGGCCGGATGCTGCTGCAGGTTCGTGGCGAACTCAGCCATATCTCGCGACAGCACGAACCACTGAGAACTGCCGCGCAAACAGGCCAGAGCTCAAAATACCGTAGCGACACCTTGCAGTGAATTGCAGGTACTTGCCAACATAAACGACCCAAGGCATTTAACCACGGGTGTCGCTTTCTAAAATCGGTTGACGGGAGTGGTGAGCCGGCAAAAGTTGACCCAAAACCGTGATTTCTCCCCGAATGTCTGTCACTTAAACTTGCACTCAATGTTAAAACAAGGAACGTTTAAAAAAGTTCGTCGATTCAAAAATGAGGCGCATTACCGTGGACTGTGGACCGGGCAACCACCTACCTGCGGTAAATTCAGCTGATCGCATCCTGGCTCGTCCACGGACCATCGGCCCACCATTTGTCGTCGCAATTTGGTTGGGTTGGTAAATTTGACTTTGCGCTAATGACTACCCCTGGGGCTGATTATGTTTGCCTCTCAGTTGGTAGTCGAATACCACGCCCAGTCACAGTCACAGACTGGAAGTCCAGTCACACAACTGTGCGGCAAATACACTTGCCACTGATCAGGGAAGCCATACTGAGCCACCCTGTACTTTAAAAACCTACCACATATAGCAATATATTGTACTTCATCCCAATCCTGGTCTTATCGTGTGCCACACTTGTCAAACGCTTGCAGAGTAGCTTCCCATATGAAGGGGCTGGCATTATAAAAATATTAAGCCGCTACGGGATACTCGTTGATACGGAATCGACATAATACAAATAATGATGTGCCCAGGTACTTAGTGTATTCGTAGGTAATGAGCATTTCTTGCTTTTCTGTGGTCCAGTATTCTCTTTTTACCCATATGTACCGAGGAGAACCAGAGGGGTATTGGAGTGGGAGGGCCAAGTCACCGTTGGAGGGGCTCACCCCCCCCCCCCTAACGGTATATAAAACGATACCCGTGCGATTTACAAAATGAGTACCCTGAAACACGTGGGTCCTCGCAGCATATGTCTTTGAAGACGGCAACAAGATGCGAGCAAATAACACAGGGAGTAAAGAGGTTTCGGGATTTAAGACGGGCTGCCAAAATAACGTCACCTATACCTTAGTACCGTTCTCCATCACTTGCCTGCCCTTGAGACGGACCGCTGGATCGAGAGCGTGTGTCGCGCTCAGCGTGTAGACATGGTTGTCGCACATCGCCCTGCAGGCATACGTATGACTAGGGCTTAGAAACAAACCCGCCCGGCCCTCCATGGACATCCGTCGCTCAACCGGTCATGTACACGCATGGCGAGTATCAGTTCATATTGCTGCGGCTTTTATAGAAAAATATTATGGATTATACCAGGAGTGCACCGAAGGCGGCGGCTCAGGAGAGGCGACAAGATAAAACTGGAAATTGGCACACGTGGAACAAAACACAAGGTGGCCATAGAACATTTAATTTAGTAGGCGAACATTGATCGGAACTCGTTGAAAGCGGCCTATGTGGGGACAAGTTTAAATAACGGCTAGATGACTGAAGACGTCGATATTTACTGCACGTGGCTGGGTCGCCCCGGCTTCTCCTTCCAGCCATCGAAGGTGGACAGCATAGAAGTACCCCTATGGGCGGCCAGCGCTGCCGCCAGCTCGTCCACACTCCTGATGGCGAGGTCCGAGCCGCTCAGCACCACCGCATGGTCCCAGACCCCCAGACGCAACAGCTCCTCCAGCGCCTGCGGTGTCAGGGACGCCATTCATCGCCGCCATGCGGTGTCAGGCTCCGGCAGCTCTTTCGGAGTCTCCCAGCAGCACAGGTCGCGAAGGTGGGCATCAGCCTATATGAGGAGTGCAGAGCCCGAAATGTGTGCAAGTAGCACGCCGATGATAAACTACCCGGCGGTAAGAGTGAGTCGTTGGGCAGGCACATCTAGGCCCGTCTGAGGCATCCCTACGACGAGCCGGCGTCACCATCTGAGGCACCCCAGCGACGAGCCGGCGTCACCGTCTGAGGCACCCCTGCGGCTAGCCGGCGTCACCATCTGAGGCACCCCAGCGACGAGCCGGCGTCACCGTCTGAGGCACCCCTGCGGCTAGCCGGCGTCACCATCTGAGGCACCCCAGCGACGAGCCGGCGTCTCCGTCTGAGGCACCCCCGACGAGCCAGCATCACCGTCCGAGGCACCCCAGCGACGAGCTGGCGTCTCCGCTTAAGGCACCCCTGCGACGAGCCGGCATTACCGCCTGAGGCACTCCTGCGACAAGCCGGTGTCACCGCTGATCGGACCAGCACCCGGCCGGCGCGCGCCCACAGGCGGCGTGTTCACCTCCAGCTCGGCGCGCACGATGTTGTAGGACGCCCAAGAGGTGGCGAATGACCGCTCGCCGGGCAGCACGCGGACGTTAGGGAGCCGGCGTAGAGTTGACGTCAGCAGGCGACGCACCTCCTCGGCGCGAGAGTCCGCGTGCACCACGTAATAGTGTTGTGGCCTGTAGATCTGCTCCAGTAGCTGCAGCTGTTGGACACAGGTCGCCTGTTCATCGATCACCACCGAAATGACCCGCACAGCTGCGCACCACTCACTCACATTCAAGCAGGGTGTATCGCTTTCGGTGCCTGCTCTCGGTTCACAATCGACGGTCGATAAAATGTGCCCGCCCTGTTAGGTCCTGTCAGGCCGAGATCACCACGCGCAGCCACAGGATACATGTGGCCGCAGCCCACGGTCCGCCGCTCGGCCGGGCGCGCTGCCGCCAGACATGACGTCACAGCGGGCAGGGACCGCCTGTCCTGACCATAGCCTGACCTATGCTCAAATTGTTAGTCCCACAGTCACCCCAGGCAATCATTTCAATCGGGTGTACCGAACCGCGCAAGTGTTTCAAGCATGTCGCCAAATGTTACTAATGGCGCTAATCATAAGATAAACATGTGCAATTCCAAAGACAGGAAAGTTCCCTCGCGTTCCAGGGCGTCTCATTTCTCGGAAGGTAGATATGGAACCCTAGATTTCAATGCAGCATGAAGTTGTGCGGAACACTCCTGATCGATGAGCGCGCCCTTGGGAGCAGACCGGTCAGGGGTGGATTGCTTGATGCACGGCCCATTCTTTCGACGACGTGGACGTGACTATTGACCGCAATCAGAGTGAGCCGAAGAGGTTTCGGTGCGGTCGGTTCTGTTCACATATCAGACGAGTGGGTTCACATGTCAGGCAATCTATCGCCAATTGCCCCTTATTGGGGTAGATGCACAAAATAAGACCACGGCATCGGTTCCGGTATCTTATGTTTTGTTTCTAAAAGCTTATGTAGAAGACAAATTATCGGACACATATCCGGGATCAGCACCCGCGTTAAGTCGTGGTTGTCGCGTGAGCTCACCATTCGACTGTGAATCTCCGGCTCAACAGAAGAATTTTACGATGACAGCTTAACGTGCCGCATCTCTTGCACCGCCCTTCTACCTGGAGGGTAGGACCGGTGGTATTACGTGACCTTTACCGTATGCGCTGTTACCTGCTGGCTTTCATGCCAGCCAAAACCAAATAAGGAGGGCATAAATAAACTCGAAGCCTCCCCACCACCAGTACGTTAATTGGATTGCGGACATTCTAGCTTGCTAAGCTATTGGGACGAATTACAAAAGGGGGGGGGGACAAATATATTAGTCCATTGGGGGGTGAGGGCAAGATTGGTGAAACAACATTGGTACCGCCAAAATAAAAAGCAAGATATTAACAATGAAGAAACAAATTAACTTAATGCGGTCATATTGTCCATTCAGATGATTAAATCGTGTCTGGCTTTCATGCGTAATAGAGGAAGGATGATTAGACCATGACATTGATATATTTGAGTGCATTGTGTAAAAAAACTCGATTAGCATAGAAATCCTGCACTGGTACGGCTAGTCATGAGATGTCTCTAACGTACTAAACTCCTGAGTGCGTGATGTTTGATATGCGCTAATTTAAGTCACATGGTTCTGTCCTAGGTGTCTCTTCTCGGCAAACTCGGTTCCGTATATTTCAAAACATCAGTGCGGTGGTCCAAAAGTCTTTCCTTAATGGATGTCAGACATAATTATGCAGCAGATTTCTTAGTGCTGACATGATAGTTGGACTAGTGTAGGCCTCGCTGGCTGGCTGTCGTTCTCGTGAGTCAGAGAAAGATAAATATTGTCAGTCAAAAGCTTTTATTTTTAGTAACTTGCACTCACCAACACTGACACCTTACCACAATGTCCACGTGCACAACCAACAGCAGCCCTGCATCTTCGATTCCAGTGGGTGTATGAGCCTACATGGTCACCAACGCTGGGCCTTATATACTACGTACATCGGAGATGACATGGTCACAGGTTCCGTAAATGATGTGATAGTTAACCAATGAAAAGCGAGTACGACTTCGTGCGATGGTCGACTAAGCCAATCACACAGTAAGGCACCACCTTGCGATCTCGGAATTGTCTGATGCAACTGGCAGGCGGTGAGGCGCTGAGGACGCCTTTTTTTAAAAAAAGGTATCAAATCGCATTACGGAAGGCAGGCATAGTTCAAGTTTCGACGCAACAAATGGATTGTGGTGAGTGATTAAACCTGGGTTTGAACGGAGGCGAATTTAGTAACGGCGCATCTCCCACCCGGCCCCACGGCTGGTGCAGTTGCCCGCCACCCGACCGATGTTGAGCCACTCGGCCGGCAGATTTGTTCGTTTTTGTTGGGGGGATTTTGCTGAATTTCAGCCAAATGGCAATGTATGAACACCATTCACTTGACTGACCTGGTATGTGAACAGAACTGATCGCACAGCAACCTTCTTCTCTCACTCCGGTTCTGGTCAAACTTCACTACCACACCTTGGCAAGAATGGGCCGGCAATCAATCACTGCACCCCTCTGACCCGTCTGCTGCTGAGTGCGTGCGCTTGGATGAGGACTGCTTCACACAGCAGCTTTCTGCTGCGTTACGGCCTAAGGTTGCAGAAGTGACCTCAGAGAAATATGGCGCACTAGAGCCGAGGGTCTCTGTTCTTGTAATTGCACAGCGGCTCTAGTGCTGTTAAGTGTAACGCTAACCATGACATAGACATATCTTAATGTGATGGCACCTTTGCTACAACGGCTCTTGGTGCTAATCGTGATGGTGTGGAAGGCCCGGGTGACACGATTTGTCTGAATTTTGTTCTAAGGCAGTTTATCTCTACATCTTGCCCGTAATAACGTTAAGCTGAAAGAAAGTAACACCAAAATGCATAAGCTAAATGGAAAAGGCAGACAACGTTGTCCGTCAGTGAAACATTTACGCGGCTGTGGCTAGATAGGTTCCAAAGCGTGTACACCGCGCAGTGCGAGAGCTGTGGTATCATGAGGCTCTCAAGTGCGACTCGTGTGTGTATTGTGTAACATGACAGGCGCTCCCGTACGACATTTGAGGATCACACTCACGCTGTGCGCTAGCTTCCATATGACACGACATGCACGCCTGTATCGCCAGAATAAAGATATGGCTTTGATTTTCCCATCATTGAGACAATAACCAAAGTGCGAGGAACACTTCGAAGGGAACTGGAAGCAATGCTGCTCAAAACGTGGGATGAGACACGATGGCGAGGCAAATCTAATAAAAGCATTCCAAGAATATACTTACCGTCGAGCTGACGTCTTTGTGCACAAGCAATAGGAAGCCGATCCTGACGGGAATCAAGTCACGCTCTGGTGCGCTGAGAACTGGCGGGAAATGAAAGAGAAAGATGTTACGAAGAATTGTCAATAATTTGCAATGTCCTTATTTCAGTACGAGAGGAAACGGAAACAAAAGCAATTAAACGCACGTCAAACAGTGTGAACCCTTACTATAATATGATCATCCGTGCATTTAACAGGTACGCACTAGAATCCGAAAGAAGGGATTTCCAAGGGAAATTTCAGACCTGGATCCCTAGGACTTAAATCCCATTTTTTGCGATTTTGGATTTGGTTTCAATACTTCTCGAAGGACATTCCTGATCGTATACATTTAAAAACAGTGTTAGCGGATCCTGTGGGATCCTGAATTTTGTTTTAATTTGTGTGGAAAGATCTTTTAAGATATTGGTATTTTAATGAATTGTTAACATTATCATATAAATCCAGTACAGTTTAAACGTTGAGCAATCTGCTGAAACATGTGATCTGTTTTTAATTCAGTCAAGGGATCTCACGAAATCTGATATTTTTTTGTGGGATCCAGGCACATGTATGAACTGTTCAACCTTCACACTGAGGGGAGAGACAGGTATTGGCTCAAATGGCCATTTCGGAAGCAGGCAAAAACGGCTTCAACTTCAATTGGCAACGGCAAACCAGCAATTTTCGGTATCATCTTTCATAACAATATCGCTCATGACTTGATTTATGTCTAAGCTATGCATCAGCTGGAGTTTTCCGCGAAATCACTATGAAACACCATTTCCCCACCGCCTAACGTCCCCCACAGCCGCACAAACAATACCCGAACGGCACCAGGACTCAATAGTGCCTCCTCTACATGCCGGTTCAGTGACCTCAGGCAATCGCATGGGCTCTGCATTGTTGCTCAGCATGTATCCGCCAGTGCTGACCCATCCGTTGAGACGGATCTCAGCGTCCCCGTCATCATCGTTATCGTTCTGTCGGCGTGCGATTCCATGATCGCGCAAACCTATCGCACGGGCCCGGGTGGCCGGTTGAACACCCTTGCTCAGGTGTGGGGCTGGATCCATAAAACTAAGGTAGCTAAAGACATCAAATTCACAGACTGGGTTAGTCTGTATGTGAACCCAATTGTGGTCATGTTTTCATGTTCTTTGGTTATAGCCTTTGAGTGATACAAGGTCAATGAGGTTTAACTTCAGGTTGGTGGCCAAAGTACCCCAGATCTCCTTATGCAACAGCCTTGAGCCTAGTCACCTGTTCTAAGCAGAAGGTCGCTGGTGTTCATTTTAGGTGAGTGACTTAGGTTTATCTTTATAATGTTGTAGTAACCAAAACCTGTCAAGATTGCTCTAATTTTGCATTTGAATAAATGTCAAGAATTACGCTGTGTGGCATGTTTCTTGAAGGGAATGTTTCACAATTGAAAATATTAAAGCCAGCATTAGATAACGTGAAACAAACTCATTTTTAACTATTGGCAAGCTTTTTAAGTCGGAAATACAGCTCTAGACAGCACAGTTCTCCCTTCAGGAAAGATGCTCCTGAATGCGTCATGGTTTGATTACGTAATAGTACCTTGCACAACATTGATCGAGAATCGATTAACGGCCGTTGTATCTGGAAATCACGCTTACAAACGCCAGATGTGAGTGCTTTGATACTCATATTTTCCTGGGTCTAATCGTCGCTTAAGTTGTGGAATGGCAGGATTTGAATGACGTTATTGTGACGTCATGAATGCCAAGGTGACTTTCAAGTGCTCTTCCCGATAAACCTTTTCCCATTTTCATGGGCGTGTAGCTTAGAAACTAGAGGGGCTTAGATCTTAAGAAGAGCAAGATTGTGAACTACACCGAAAGGTCTTTTAGATGGCTATTTCAGTTTAAAAAACACAAGTGTAAACGCCTTCTTTTTTGCAAGATTTTTGTTGCAGTCCCTGTTATTAACAAATTTAAAGTGGGAGCACCAGAAGTTATCCCATATGGGAGACTCTGAAGGAAAAAAGCAAGTTGTTTTGATCTAGGTTTAACCTTCATATGTGGCCGTAGGCCACTGCAGTTTATTTTATTCCTAAATTAAAGCGTTTTATTTTCTATAAAGATAACCACCTCAGAGATGTATGGCTTCGTTAACACTATATCGCAAGAGATCAAAGTATTCCGTAAAACTCGCCTTCGCTGACAGTCACGGCCTGATTTTGATCTACCATGGATCAGTGATTTTACAAGGCACATGTAAGTTGTTTATGTTGAAAGATCCTCCATTCGATTGTCTACATCTTGGCAAAGTTTGCAGCGGCTGCACCACGCCGTTTGGAAATTGTTATGTAAAACCCTTCGGCAAAGGTGAAGGATTTATCCCACCCGGAAGTGTGTTTATGGTCCTCCAAAACTCAGCCCTGAGACCTATGACATACGCAGGCGGCGGAGCGGAGCACGGAGGAAAAACCCAGATCAAGGAGTCTCCACATCTGTGCTGGACGGCCAAAATCGGACACAGAAGGCTTCTCTTTTTGTCAATTTCTTTTTTCGTGCCCTCTGCTACCCACTACTCTGGAAGACTTTAAGCAACGCTTACATCTAAACCTAGTCTTTTGGATCTAATCTTCTCTATATGAAGTGTCAGCAGTAACATGGTGTGACATTTCTTGGAGAAACAGCCCAACATTCCGCAAACATCTGGCCTGCACAACTATCCATACTTTTCCCATTATATGTACCACACTCCCCGTTCCATATATCGCACGGGTATTCATGGATTCTCCCTTAAAGTCCTGTAGTCCACAACCACCCGTTATTCATTCCAAATCAATTTCACCAACACGTCACCAGCACGTTTGCTTTTTTACAGTATGTAAGCTCTGATTTCGTGAAATGTTTCAGGAAACCATCAGCCCGCCCCAATAACTCAGCTGGTTTCAGCGTCCGCCCTCTGATTCACGCAACCGTAGCGGGTTAGGTTTGAGTCACTTAATGCACTTGCCGCTTGCCGCTGACTGGGATGTCTTGCAGCACGTGTCAGCAGTCGCGCTTAAGTTCTGGTAACGCTAGAGGGTAGGACAGACTGTGTTATAACGCTACCGCATGCCCGGATGTCCCCTATCGGCCGGTGGGATCAGCGCTCACGCGACAAGCACTGTTTAGATCGAATACTGAACCCAACACTATATATAATCGAGGGTTCAACTAAATTAAACATCAAAATCAAGCTAAAATTAAGCTTGCATCTAAGCTTGCTGTTTTGCCTTAATAAATGCAACTACAAATAATGTGTATAGAGCTCCTACGGACGAAAAAAGAGCAAGCAGTAAGATTGCGTGGCACTGACTTGAAGCATCTTCCTAACCACGGCTGTCACTCTCGAAGATCGGTTGGGGCTCAGCCGATAAGGACCTTACATTCCCCCCCCCCCCCCAACCAAAGACTGATTTTTTCTCGATTTCCGCCGATTCAATTTGCGTGCCCGAAATTAATATATAATTGCTATTTTCAATATTTCATAGATTCAAATTGTTTTACGGAGTGGTTGAGATGAGGTTGGATTTCCGGTTGAACATCACGGTTGGAAAAGTTGTCTACCTCGTCTTGTGGGCTAGTACGCATAGCAAGATGTTGGGCAGATGGTTACCGGCCGTCGTCAAGCGTCAATTGATCCTGCAAATGACGGACTGATTTTTGTTTTTCAAGCATGTATGTTTCACAACCTCGAAAAGTCTCGAGGTTGGTAAAATGGATGACAGGGCGGAGACGCACGTTTTTGTGAAGAAAACTCGTGGTTGCAGAGAAAATTCATCATGACGATACCGAAAACAATAGTTCAAAATCGCATAACGTCAAAGCAAACACGAGTGGCAGCAGGGGGGGGGGGGGTGTTTTTAAGCTAGATTCATAATCCAAGCATTGGTTGAAGCCGAAATCGAAACCAGCTGCTAAAAATGCCACGAGGCCAAAGCCAATAGTGGAAATGTCACAAGTCAAACCCGAAGCTTCTGAAGAAAACTACGGCTTGGCGAAGCCGAAGCTGAAGCGGTCTTCTTCCCCATGATTGCCTTAACCAGATAGCCGAGCAACTCCTGACATTTCACGTGGCATGTGAGTGTCCATCATAATGGAATGAGGGTCCACAGGACCGAGTATTCGATCGCTGCTGTTTTAGATCAAACCACTTTATTATCGCCTGGCTGTCAGGAAAATATAAAAACACTTCAGGGTGGAAAGGAGGCCTCTGTCAACAAAAAAACAAAGCTGAGGTAATCCTTCGAAACTGAACTGCGGCAAATGATACGGAGTTTGAGATATGAAAAAGCTTGGCGCATTGTACAATCGTAACGTTACGATTATCGCAGATCCCAACTCAAGAAAGTACCGTCGTGAAGGCGTTATATGTGAATGAAAAATCCAATCGTCGTGAAAGCGTGATACTTGAAGTGCAGGGACTCTACAAAACAAGGATAGCCGCCCCAGATCCCAGGGGATGCGCGGGCATCCGGTGCACCTGCCTGGCTACGGGTCTGTGGGGGTTCTACAAAACAAGGATGGGGGGCCGCCCCAGATCCCAGGGGGTGCGTGGGCACCCAATGCACCTGCCTGGCTACGGGTCTGTGCTTCATGTAGCAACAGTTGCGGATCAGGATGCCCCGTTTTGGAAAAACGAGGCCCTTTGCTGGCTTTGGAGACCACTTTGAGAATTGAAATGGTCTTGTCCTTATCAGCATCTGGGAGACCCTCTGACGAAGAGCCAGATGCGCCAGAACGTTGTTTCTGCCACAGGAAGCCCTGTTTCCGGATAGGGAGGCTCTCTGATGGATAAAAAAGATTTGACTGCGTAAATCGAAGGGCCCGATTCTAAGTCCCAAGGATTGACATTTCTGAACATGGAAATTGTTACGTGCAACAATGTGATACAGGGGCAGATGACCTCCGTGCCACCTCTCCCATCCCCTTAAATCTAAAACTGTCTAGGAGACCCCCATGAGGAGACCTCGTGTCGTCCAGGCGACTTCCTGGAAAATCTTGCCCCCTTGCTCAGAATCCATGGCGCCGCTGTTGGTAACAGAACACCGCAACACTTACTGAGGGGCCGACTGGGAGCTCACAGAACAATGCCGACTTACGTTGCGGTCTGGAAAAGGAGACGCGACTCTACCGCTTTGTAACAGGACCAAGGAACGCTGGCCATCCGGCCGGCCCGCAGGGGGCGACACTGGGGGAGAGGGGGAGGGGCACAGGCCGAGTCAAGGACGGATGGCCTGCCAAACGTCGCTGGGCGGGATATGCGCAGAGAGCACGCCAATTTGCAGACCATGAGAAATAGGGACTGAAGTGTTCAGCTGCACCTGCGGTTACACCCAGCGCTGGGGTGCTTGTGTTGTAGGTCCGAAGCATCATGGTGGCGTTGTGTATGTTAGTCTGAAGTCCTAAATGCGTGAGGTGGCAGTCGGGTTCCCGCGTGCGAGCCCAGACCAATCCGCTTCTCGGCCAGCACATGTATGCAGGTGTTTGCTCACGGTGCTGCATGTCCGGTCACGTATGACTGATTCAGAGACGCAACTCTTTAAGTAGCTCACCGGGCACATCTAGCCCGGCAAGAACCGCGCGCTCTTCACCGGACTGTGCGCTAGACTTGGCGAGCATTTGCTGGTTAAAAAATTATAAAAAGAAAAAGATCAACGGTGACTGCTAGCACTTAGGTTTTAAAACCTGCCGCTCCTTTAAACTCCCTCCCTCTCTTCCAACTACTCTTAAAGGAAGTCTTCCACATTCGTGTGGGGTTTTCAGCAGAAACCGCCATTTTGAAGATCATTCGGTGCAGTTAACAGTCATCTCCTGCCTAAGCCATAAAACCCTCTGGTGTCTTAGCTACACTCCCGTAAGGATGCACAGTCTTTTGCGTGTACACTATTTGAAGAACGTTTAGGCATGCATTACGCTATAACGACGCCATTCAAATCCTGCCACCCCACAGGCCAGGCGGCGTTTAGGACCAGGGAGAATATGATCGTTCAACCGTTCAGATCTGGCGTCCGTGAGCACGATTTTCAAATACCGTGGACACCAATTGGTTTTCAAACAATGCTGAGCAATCCGTATAAGTTTCAATCACGAAACACACTTTGTGCATCATGACATAAAAGCTGGACATGGTTTCCCCACTTGTAGGTTTTACGAAAATAAGACTCGCAATGTTATAATTGAATAAATCGCCGTAAATAAGAGTGTGAATGCACGTAACATCTTAAACTCGCGAATACATATGCAAGAACACCACGAAAAAGGACCAAAACACTAGCTCATCATGATATTTAACTCAGCGAACGTTCCACCCCGCACAGCCATCTCTCCACAAGTTTGCCACAGCACAAGCAGGTGACAATTTTGCCCGGCTGGTTTAGCCGTATCTCAACGTTATACAAACGCTCCATGACGCAAGGGGTGTCACCGACTCACTTTCCAAAATCGGTAGGGATGGGGATGCGGGGAGGGTACGGTGGGGGGGGGGGGGCTCAGCCGGAAAGGTTTACCCAACCACACCCCAAAACCTGAATTCTCTTCGGTTTTCGTCACTCGAATTTGTGTCCTCAAAGTTAAATGTGAAAACAAGCTTTTTAAAAAAATCATAGGTTCAAAATTGTTTTTCTGCGTAGGAATGACTTCTTTTCTAGGTAATCTAACCTGCCTTCTTGTAAAAATTATAAAATGGGTTGTAGCTCACAGAAAAAGATCTAAGAAAATCTTAGAAGGGGACTACTGATGGCCACCGTTGTTGCTAATCGTGTTGTATAATCACCACTGTCGTGATTATGCAACAAATACGTCTGCCACCGTTTGGAAAAAAGTGCGTTTGCTCTTATCTGAGCCACCCTGTACTTTTGAAGGCTGCTGCAAATTGCAGTCAATTATTATTTATCCCAATCTGGGCGTAATCATTTGAAAAAACCATGTTAAACAGTTACAGACAGAGTTAACATATGGAGGAATTAGCATGACAAAAACATTAGGTACCCTCAGGATGTCATCTGGCACAAAATTAGCATGATACTAACAGTAACGTGTGAAGGTATCTACTAACTAGCATACGAACAATTAGATAGTTGTACTGTATTTATTTGGCTCAGCAGTCTTCCTTTGCTTGATATGCATTTAAGGGGCTCAGAGGAGCATTGCGGGGTGGGTCCAAGTTAGTATTGGGGGGGGGGGGGCGGACCTCCCGAAAGTATGTAAAGCAACGCCCCTGCATGACGTGATCAAACATAGACGTACTGAGGAGCATGTTCAGCATATCAGTGAGCTTATTTCATTATGTCTGATGATTGCTTCAGTATCTTCAAATGTGAAACGTTTGCTTGAAGCTTCCTCGCATCACGATTCACCGATAGGTACGTTATTCGGATCGGGTCATTTGTCTATATGTCATGGACTGCCAATGGTATACTTGAAGAATGGTCTCAAAAATAATTGAGACTGTAACTGGATGACAGTGGCTCGGAGAGCTCAAAACATCAAACAGATGTGGTATGGTTCAAATCCCCTTATGTGCCTATATTTACAAACAGGTACGAGGGTTTATATGTGATATTTCCTGGGTTATTCAGCCATGGAGTGGCCCAGCAGTAAACTGACTCTGTGTGTAGCGTGTCAGGTTGTGACGCGGTCCCGGCATTGGCAGCGCCTCGTAGTCGAAGCCGGCCTGGCCCGGTCGGCCCGACTGAGGTGGCAGGCACATGCCGCCACCGTCGAACAGGAACGCGCAGAGCACGGTCATCAGCTGGTCGCGGCAGTGTCGGGACGCCCTGCCGACAGCCAGGTCAGGTCGTCAGGTCATCAGCACTCAGCAGATATCTACGATTGATGTGGGTGCCTCGGTCGGGCTTCGCTCCTAAGATACGGAAACATAGCAGAGCCGCTCGTCGTGACCTGTAAGTCGATCGTAAGTAAGGTTGGAGGGGGGTGGGGTTGGGGGAAACGTCATTCTCATAACGGAAGACCGCGAGTTCCGAGAGGGCATTTAATTTTGGTGAACAAGCAGCCTGAGGCGGTATGCCGTACTCTGTCACGCGCTAGCAGCCAAACTGAGTCCTGGCTTAATGTTGCGCAAGGCGCAGTGTTATCACCGCCCGGGTGTAAGCTTCGATTTTTGAGCTCAAGGTTACATCACAATAAATCTTAGAAGTGACATTAAATCAGCCTGAAAACCACTACACTGGAAACAAAAAATATTGACGTTAGTCAGAGATAATGTGAAGGTCGCCAACGCGCGTCCGGGTGGCCTGTTAAATACCCTTCGCGCAGGTAGGGAGGGATTTTGACATGCGATCTCAAGACATAAATAGGCTGGAGACACCAAATTCCTAAAGTGTGATAACCTGCATGCAAACTCACTTGTGTCAAGATCTTGGTATGTAGGTCGTGACCTTCAGGTCAAATTAGGCCAAACAACGTCAAACCCTAGATTGGATTCGAAAGTGCCCCCAGGCTTCTTATGCAATCGCCGTGAAGCTAGAGCCCCGTTCTAAGCAAAAGGTCATTGGTGCTCATTAAAGGTCATCGGCCTTATCTGACATTTGTGAGGTCATAGTCGCCAAAATTATGCAAGTCTGCTTTGATTTTTGCATATGAACAAACGTCAAAGGTTACGCTAGGCGGTATGTTCCTAAAAACAAAATGCATACCTTTGTCATTTTCCGTCAGTGGCCTATTCTGACCTTTCAGAATTAATGAGAGATACATGATGGGACCCCTGATGCTAACAAATTTAGAATGAACACCAGAAATTATCCCCATACAACAAGGTTTGGGAGAAAATATTAGGTTGGTTTTGACTTTGGTCTGACCTTTATACCTGACCCTAGGCCAAACACTTGCTGCATCAGATTGAACGATTCCCTAAAAGTTGTCTTCGCTGAATCCATGGCCTGACTTTGAACTGCTATAAGTCGGCGACCATACGAGGTACATGTAAGCTTGTGTTACCAAAAAATCCGCCATTTCGATTTCCACAGCTTTGTGACCCGTTTGAAAATCGTTCTGGAAAGTTTGGGGGTCAGATTGACCCCTCTTCCCACCCCAGCGCGTGATAAAAACAAGCGCACAAAAGGTTGGGTGTTGAAAAAAACCATTGGACCTCTTAAAGTGCACTAATGTTGTAGCCTATGCAAACGAAAAATGATTCAGGGAAAGGGCGCTGGGAAATGAGGAAGACTTTCGATTACCTAAACAGCCTTTTGGAGGTGGATTCTCTGGTATGAACCAACACTCTACGACTGGAATGTTTTACCTTGAACCAGCGTTACTTACCGGACATCTGCAATGATGCAAGATGGAGAAACGTTACCTGAACTCTTTTGACCTGGCACGTCCGGTTACCTGCACGATAATACTAAAAATGAGCTAACTGTGGTCTAGCAAATAGGGGGCAAAATCGGCAAAGCGACTCCTTCCAACTGCCCCCTCGCGGAGAAACGGCAAGGCCAGTGACCTGACGCGGCGAACCTGCCAACGCACTGGTTACACTGGACCACTCCCCTTCCTATAATCGAATGCAGCTGTTGTATCGAGACAATTTAATGACAATCATCGACGGCACTAGTCAATATCACCCTGATCACACGCATCCGGGTGGCCGGCTAGATACCCTTCGCTCAGGTGGGAGATCAATTTGACACCCCCTGAGATCTCGGGAACTAAGAGAGCTAGATACACCAAATTAACAGGGTGTCTTGACCTGCACGTGGGCTCACTCAGGTTAAGGTTTGAGGTTCCTAGGTCATGACTTTTGGATCAAATAAGGTCCTACAAGGTTCGTGCCTCCAGAATCTAGCTAACTGTTCTAAACACAATGTCACATGCTCATTTAAGGTCAGTGACTTTGTTTCACCTTTTGAAGGTCATGATGATAAGAATCATACAAGACTGCCCTGAGTTTGACATTTGAATAAGAAACAAAGACTACGTTAGGCGGTATGTCTCTAAAAACAAAATGTTGACCAGGGTCATCTTAGGTCAATGACCTATTCTGATCTATAAGAAGTCAATGGAATATGTATAACGCGGTTCCTGCCATCCATACATTCGAAATGAGCTCCAGAAACTATCCTATACAGTAAGCCTTAGAGCATTAAACCAGGTTGGTTTTGACCTCGGTACGACCTTAATACCTGACATAAGCTCAACTACATCTGCTCATTCAATATTTGTGTTGCCTAAGAAAGCATTTCAGAGATGTATGGCTTCGTGGAACACTCCGTTGTTGCATTAGAATGGACGATTCCCAAGAAATTGACTTCGCTGAAACCATAGCCTGGCTTCGATGTGCCATAAGTCAGTGACCTAACAAGGTACGTGATCTGCTATTCAATTGCCTACAGCTGTGCAAAATTTGGCACGGCTGCGCCGCGCCGCTCGGAAACCATTCTGGAAAAACCTTCGGGGGGGGGGATCAATTTGACCCCCCACCCGAGCGTGTGATCATAGAAGTCGACCTTTGTACCATGTATGATGACGCAGGGTTATGATTCAGGGTGATGACCATGTATGATAGCGTCACAGGGCATGTAAGAGAATTCTAGGAAAATATCGGCGTTTTGCGACGTCATCGAACTCACGAACACCCGTAAATGTGTTTGTAGAGATCTCCATCCAGCCAAGTGAGGGAACGACAACTTAATGTTGGCGACGATCAGGAGTAAGCTCAAGTCATGTCAGATCAATCCAGGATTGGTTAAGAAACATTATGTCTTTTCCTTCTGAGTTATAGATCTATGATTTCTTATGGAGGCAAGTGCAACAGCTATTGGTGTAACACGATGTTTATTTTGCCGGGTTGATTTTTCACCGATGAGAGGTACAAATCACAAATTCCAGTTTTAAGTTGATCTGACTATTCATTGACCTTTATGCGATTTATTAAGTATTAAGTCAACAGGCAAGGCATATTTTTGACGCACCTCCAGTTAAGCGCCAAATATCCTGAATGTAAGATTGACGTCCTTCGGCACCAGATTTGTTAGTGCGATTCCCATAAGGTGGCAAACCCTTTTGCGTGATGTAAGAATGCATGAATTCGCTTCCCTGCAAGCGATAAAAGTGAAAGTTAGCGTTAAGCAGGGGATGCAAGAGAAACCCCTTATAGCTTTCAAAACGAAGGACGTATATCGTTTAGAATTAATTCACGCCTGGCCGGGGGAAGATGACTTCCCCCCCCCATTTATGGTTGTCGAAACATGGATAAAAAACGAATAATTGCAGCAACAGCAAATTTTAGTGCTTGTTCATCTATCGATTTGGCATCCTTTGTGGAAAGCAAAAGCTTTGATCTACCAAGATCAGTGACCTCTTTGACAAGATCATGTCAAAAAGGTTAAGTTCTAACCAATTTTGACCAAGCAAAGGTCTTTCGCAGTGTATTTGCCCCTGTTAAAACCTGCCATGGTAATAGAGCATGATAATATTGATAGTTTGCACCTTTCATTTTTCAAAATGTGTGATCAGATACCTAAAGTCAAGTCAATTTGTGCAATGCTTCCCAAAACAATGCACAATTTCTACTTATTTTTTACGTTTTGGTGTTTGTTCATGCAAAAAGCGTACTAACTCGCATGTTCAACCATCATGTGACCACGAAGCACATAACCTTGGCCTAGGTCAGACGCTATCTCTATGAATATCTTGTGCAAAATCCGTGCTATGCTCAAAATAGGCGGTTTTGCAGATTAATTTTGGACGTAGAACTAGAATTCTCCAATGAAAACATGTCGTGGCATCATTTTCATGCATAAGGAGGTTACAATAGGCCATATGAGGGCATGCAAGTTCATATGGGGACGTGCAAGTTCATATCAGGTCATTTAAAGCCAGTGAACTATGTTGACAGTAGCGGAGAGGGTAGATGAACGAGTACGACGCTTGCAACCACTTCCTTATCGTGTTTGTGAAGCTGATGACGTCTAGTTTCATGTATCAACGTGCCTGTTCTCAGTTTGTTACAAATACATTGTCAAGCATCGAGGGGACTACGTATAATGAAGACAACAGCTATGCGATATTGAGTACCCGTATATGTACAATGCACTTTTTGTGACCACAGAAAAGCTTGGTACTGGTCACATATCCCGGTAAGCACTTCATTTTTTCAATTAAATGGTTTATAAATTTGGCTTAGATTGATCTTACCTGATCTCTAGGTCACGTTAAATCGGTGTCTTTGTGTCTGAAATACCTTTATCCCACAGCTGCATCTAGTGAAATAAACTTGATCAGAGGCGCATTGTGAAGAAAAGTATCGTTATTGCAAGCTACGGGTACATCATTTTTGAACGGTGACCTGATCTGACGTAATTTATGTGGGAGACAGAAATGGGCGGGATGGATTCCCCACAGTCTTAACACCGACTTCCGTGCCGTTAATATCCCTCTTGAGGTGCTGTTATAGGTTTTAACTGCATCTATCGGAACGACCGCTCTTAGAATTTCGTGGCCTCTCGTGGCCTCACATTTGACCTAAGGTCAAAAATGTGATGTGCATCTTCCATGAGCACATAAGACCTTCAAAACAATACCTTTGTTTTTTCATACGGCGTCTAGAAGTTAGAGATTCCAGGGTGACAGGTCAGCTCCCCCCCGCCCCCCCCCCCCCCCCGGGCGCAGCTGTCTCAGACCCCCGGCCGGGTGCGGGTTGACGAACTCATGAACCGAAAGCTCTGCAAAATTGGAAATCAACGGCGTAGCTCCGCTAATCTGGGCCCGATATCTTGAAAGCCCTTGCTATTGCATGGCGTCGACTCAGCTCTTGTCGTTCTAATTTCGGCAGTGTCCACATATATTCACACTAAACAAACAGTTCATGTATGTAAGGCGGATTACAGGCTCACAGTAACATATGCACTGCATTGAGGTGCTACGTGTGCAAACCTAACAAAGAGTCATCTCTTAAAAAGCTGACCGGGCATGGACACCTTCGGTGACCTGCTGTGGCCTGGGCCGCTGGCCGCTGGCCGCTGAGCGCCGCTCGCCGCCGGCTGTTGGACATACCTGGCCAGCACCGTCCAGGTGGACGCGGCGGGCTCGGCGGGGTCGGCCGAGCACTGACCGCGGAAGCCGCGCACCACCGCCTGCTGGCGCGTCGGACAGCCGACGTCGAACACCTCCGACTCGGCGGCGCGATGCTCTGATATCGGCGTGTGCAGGTAGTCACGGACACCGGACTCGACGCGGGACCGGTACCGCAGGTGAAGCACCTGCCGCCCAGGCGCGGCCGTTGTACAAACAGTCACGGCAACAACACGACAGGAAGCCGTCCACATGTGGCGTCAGCGACCACCGGGGACAAGCAAGACCAGGTGTTTGGGGAAGAGGCCTTCACCGGCTGAGTAAACTGATGGTTTCGCTTATTCAACGGGTAGCAATTAATGTAGGGTAGGAAACTGGGGAAATTGAGGGTAAGGGTGCAGCTGAACGTTTAAAGAAATATCGTGCGATATTTTTTATTGTGCTTCTCTTGGTCGCAATGACCATATTTCACACAATTCATTAAATTATGGGAGTAACACGGGTGCGGGTAAGAGCAACGTGTTCTTCTCACCTACAAACTGAATGGAAAACTTGTAGCATAGGAGGCAGGTGGGCAACAACAGTCAGGAATGAGAAGAGGGTGGGGTATGGTGAGGACCCGGCCCGCAACGGGTAGGCTGGGTTATGATGATCCCGGCTGTAAAGTTATCAGGAGCTAAGCACGTATTAAAATGATGGGCGTGATTGTGACTGGGTGCCATTCCTCTTACACTGATATGCTATTACCATTTTGTTGTAGGAAAACATCAAAGTTTGTTTTTACTATGAAAACTATATTTGGGAACGTCTACCTGCACCTCCAATGTGGTCGATATGAAAACTGAGGATTTGGGTTAAATAACTCAGAATTAAGACATTTCACAACTAAAGTGCAGGACTAGTTTTTCAACGAACAAAAAAAAAAACGGAACGACGGGTCAAATGCTGCATTGTGGTTACATCCACAGTGTAAGGTGGCGACGCTTTGGTAATCTTTGGTCATAATTACGCTCCATCTTTCGTTTTGTTTCAAACAGCTTGTCTCATTTAGAGGCACATTCAGTGCCAGAATAGTTGCTTGAAAATCCAGAGTTATAAATCGTTCTACAAAAATTAAAACACCCCTAGCTCAAAACATCTAGGACATAGATGTTTGGCACAGGAATGTTGCACTTCTTCAAGGCAAGTCCAACTGATACACTGCATTAAGCTGCGTACATGACACTGAAGGAAACGCAATCACCTGATCCCAGTATTTGTGCGCGGGCATATCTGGGTACATCGATGCCAGTTTCTGCTCCCTCGTGCAGGTTACCGATGCTTTCACCATCTGGAAGACGATCAGGTTACGTCGGGTCCCGGACTTATTTTGTAGCTTCAATTTTCTAACTTTGGTTAAAACTGAATAAAAAACCTTCCTGTTCTTGATGAACTTCGGCTAAGATCAAATAGAAAACCTTTCTGTCCTTGAGAACGTTTGCATCTCAATTACACTGACATATCTCCAACGAGTATTGTATAGAAATAGTGGCGGAGCAAGAGATGGAATCATTGCTGATATGAACGCTCAGTCCCTACCTTTCATGCATGAACCTGACAAAAAAACGAACTCAGAGTCCGACTCTTGTCTTTCCTTGGCACTTGACATGAGTCCAAGTCCGAATCCAATCGTCATTGCGATGGATTCGGTGTTTCCGAATCCATCGGATTCGGTCTTTTCGGATTCGGATTCGGATTCGATCATTGCGTCATTGCGTGCGAGTCATTGGACATTATTTCTCATTGTATCTAGCCTAAACTGTCATTCACAGCCTCGCGTTTTCCGATAAATGGATTATTTATTCCTGGTTAAAAATTGAATGAAAATCCACTCCATTCAGAGTGCCAGGTGTCTAAGATATAAGTCCGATGAACCTGATTCGCATGAACGCATGAATCTGATTCACATACACATATTAAATCGTAGGCCGAGCTCGAGTCTTGAGCTAGAGCCCGGTTTTGCGAACCGACGGTTTTGAATCCGAGCGAAATTCATCTCGTAAATGAACCGACTCACTTAAGCACGAACCCCTCAGTCAGAGTGGTCCGAATCAGAGCCACACTGCCTCTAGTGAAGCATGACGGGTATTTATAATGATTGCGCTATCACTACGGTTGCCGAGCATTATGCGTGCTGGCACAATTTACGTAGCTTAAACCAGACACCACAGCGATACACAGCGGCATAGTTGCGATCTACAACTGCACCGAGTGCTAAAATATTTCACTCATCTCTAGTTCATTTACGCTTCACTGGCATTACGACACGATAAATACGTAAACATTTTCGACCCTGGTAGCCTCCCGAGATGTTCCTAAGTTGAAATACGCATATGGAGTAAAGGGAAAGCTGGCATATATGTGCACAATCTTTGTCTATAGCCATACACCTGCTGTAACGCACTAACTGTACAAGCAGCCGTGCACGTCGCTGGGGATGGCCGACGTTCTGCCGTCACCTTTCGAACACCTGGCGCAGGGTCGTGCATGCAGAACTCATTGCCGAACCGGAACACGCACGCTTGATGGAAGAGACATCGTTGGAGGGTCGGGCAGAACTGGTCATCCTCGTCTGTGGGCATACAGTGTCAGGCTTCGTGGCTTCGTCACTGATGAGGTTTGGCGGCCGCTGCCCAGTCTGGCGAGGTGCGCTTGCGTAAGCGTGTCGTCAGGACAGAACTCACGGAAGTTTTTGTTTTATCGTCAAATGGGCTCACAGTTCGGCACCGAAATCGGTCAGAGCCCCACGCTGTCAGTTGTTTAAAACATTTCACCTTCCCCCCTCCCCCCCCCCCACACACACACTACCACACATTGTTCTGTTGAGTACACTCCCGAGAGATGAACAGAGAGCTAAACGGGGGCCAGGTCGGCCAGACCACCCACGTGCGTCTTAGAGATGGTTGGCGTCACCGCTGCCGCACACGTCATAAGGCATTCAAGTTTAAAGTTATATTATATTATTATATTACCACAAGTTATAAGGTATTTTTCACCCTCGCTCTCAGCAGACATGCGCATGACATCGCGCGGAATGAAAGCCGGCGTCTCGCTGAGTCGGAGACGACTCCGAAATCGAAATGGTTTTGGCCGGGCACAGTGGAGGACATTCCTTTGTGAATGCATTTGCGACCGAGAAGGCCTTGACTCGGGTGTATTTTGCGGAGTCAGCGTTGAGTCGACTGACTGAAAATGTAAATGGCAACAAATATAATTGTGCGTTGGTGGCAAACAAATAAATTTCACTGTATGCATGAAGTTGCATGCCCATGGGACGTATCGGCAGTCGACTACAAATTGCGTTCGGCCCCTCCAAGTCAGTCAGGATCATTTCAATGGGCGCAGACATGGGGTATGAATCGATTTCGCCCGAGCTGCATAAAGCAAATAACTTGTTCTCAGCAACCTCTTTCTTGTCATCCCAGCTTAAATGCAGTTCCCTGTTCAGTTTGGAGGAGGGCCTCAGTGCCCCAACTTTAACATAAAAGTTGGCCGAATCCGGGAGGTAATCCGTTTTTAGCGAATTGTGGCGGCATAAGTTTCAATGGTTCGGGTCAGGTGTGGAACTTTGTATCTCTTGGGGAGCCATACCCCCTCCCCCTCCCGCCCCCCAATGTTGAGCTGGGCCCCCAAAGTTGGGCTGTTCCTCCCCCCTGGGCTGGGAGATCGGGCCACCGCCATATTTTGCTCAGCTTTCGATATCCTATCAGTTCTTGAAGTAACGATAATGAAAGATTTTGTAGGGATCACAATTTGGTATTGAAGACAGACACATATAACACAATTTCCCATAGCTTGTTAAAACGAAACCCATCAAAAGTTCCATTTTGTAAGTCCCTAACCTCAAAGTGGATGTTTGTGCGTTATCAGGGCTTTACGACGCTTCTGAGACGATATGGCGACGCCTGCCTCTTACTCCGGCAGAAAGGGCGACGCCGCGGGAATCAAAGTACACAATGAATGGCGAAATGCAAAAACAACCAGTTGCACATATTGTCTAACTGGTAATGTCACTCGCTTGACATGCCGCGACGCGAATATTGAAATATTGGTGGCGGTAGCAGAGAGCGGCAAAACTATAGAATTCGTAGACTTTTGACACGATATTCTTTCTTGAAGTAAACATGCGGTCAGTTTCCTGAAATGTAAGTATCATACTTTGTAGTCGTTAATGCGAAAATATCCAAATCGTGTACCGCATGTTTTGAGCGCACTGAGAGTACGCTGAATTTCCTACATTCTTATTGAGGAATGTGACAGGAGCGGCGCGTAAAAATATGAGTTCTAGGCATCAAAAACATTAATATTGAATGTAATGCGCACCCGGCACGTAAAAATTGTAGTATATTCTAACTGTAGAATAGTTGTAGCATCGAATAGTAATAGCATGCAAAAGAAGCGGGTTTTGTAATGAGTAATATACACAATACCCAATATGCAATACGTGCGTGTTTCGTACACAACAAATGCCTGCGCATTTTCATATTGTTTTAGCATGTTCAGCACCACGGACTCATAACACTATGGCGTAGTATGGGTGGCTCGCGATGCTGCAACTGCCAATTCCGTGCTGAGAATCCACCTCAAAATCGTATAAACGAATCGTCCCGGTCAGGAGCTGTAGGGCCCTTTCGTCCAAGCCCAGGGTAACTGGCAACTGCTATTCTGGCAGTACGGGGACCGGGGTACCCTGGTCAATTCGGAGCCCCTAAGAGGAATACATTCTGCGCCGGTCCCATCTCTGATGAGGCAGATTCTCTGACCTGGACATCTGACACAGGACCGACACAGTGACACGTCACTGCCGAGACGCCACTGTGGCTTATCGACCCACCCATGCCTCCTGGTCGAAACGGTGTGGGGGGCCCCGCGTTCGGTACCGCGACCCTTGACTGGCACAGGTCACCGTCTAATCGTGAGTTAAATCGTTGCACCATCATCTCTCATGCCTCCCGGCATTGTCAATAGTGTCCTGGTCAGCGCGAGAGGCCTTTTGACATTCGAGATCCCGCTCTTGTCGCTGTTCAGCAAATGTGCCCATGGCCGGCTTCGGGCTTACTGGCGACAAGGGGCCCCTTTTGTGAGCCCCTGATCAGCAAAGGGGCCGGATCAATGCACGATCCTGCGGATTAATATTTGTAGACCAGCCCTGGCCCTATTTGGGAAAGAGGCCCCAAGGGCCAAGACCGGCGCGAAACGGAGTGCTTGGTACTGCCTACTGACTGAGGTCCCTTCACCCCCCCCCCCCCCCCAGCCTGCCCTTCGGGCCCCTTCGCCAAGTGTTCCCAAAAATATGTCCTTTAAAAAACAGGAATGCTACCGACAAGCTTTTGGTGTCAAAATACACGCCATAGATGCATCAAAGGGTGCCGAAATTTTGGGTGTGATTGCACAATACGCCGGAGAGATGTCCTTCCCCTCCCCTCCTACCGGAGCGAGAATTAAACTTGATATTCTCGATGGTGATTGACACTCCACTCCATGTTATGTTACATGATAGATTAGTAAATCCTCAGCAAGGTTCATGGACGTGATGCTGCGGTGAATTGACCCCACGATAGCATCGTAGGTGAGTGACACATCTATCCAGGTCTTGGAACGGCTGTCCGTAAGAACTTTTGTTTAGTGCGGAGGCCTTATCCATACATAAATAGTGTAAGTGGTCGTAGCTCCAATTGAAGGTTTCTGGGGTAATTAATCAGCCTATGTTATAGGATAACATATTTTCAAGTCAAGTCGAATAATCAAATTCCATTTGTCCACATATTTAAATTCCATATATCCACTGCTGAGAGACAGTGTGAACCTCAGTGGGCCTGGTACTTAGTTGCCGGTTAGCGCGCTCTGGCGGTGGCCAGATCAACAGCGTTGCACTCGATGCCACCCACACCCTGGTCGGGTAGTCGGGATCGGTGGCCTGGGCGTGGTTGGCATCAAGACACCCGTGGTGGTGGCTGACTGCCCTGCACTGTCACTGCCCAGCCAGGCAATCAGCAGTTTCGTTCCGATTATTCAAACTGGGATCACCCAGTCTCCAGTGCAGAGTCAGGCTTTGAAGTGATTAGAAATGCGTTCACCAGCCTCTGTAATTTAGCACAATGGAATAAGGATTTGGCCGTTAAACGCGTTTCGGGCAACAGCTGACGTGATTTTGGATCCGCGATAAGTCGGGTCTCGTGGATACGCTTGAGGTGCGAGGCCGACAGATTGTGCATAACGTCCAGCGCCTCAAGATAGCGATCAGCTTGGTATCCCCCCCTCCCCCCCCCCCCCCCCCCCCCCAGAGACTCGGAACATACTCTTCTTGTATGCCGTCCAATCGCGTGCAAAGTTTTTGTTTCCTTCGTGGATTTATTGCGCGTGTTTTGACATCAAAAGCGTGCCCCTAGCAATTTTGCTTCTGAGAAGCTACTGGCTTTCAATAACACTGCACGGCGATCCACGGCTAGCACGGACGACGGGCGGGATCTAACGATGCACACAGCACTCTCGCATTATCGAATGCCCACGTCTAAGTGTGTGTAGAAACAAGCCGTTTTAAATGTTGTGTCACTGCGGGGTATGACCTTGTAATTAAGGGCGTGTGAAGCTAAAAAAGTCGACTTTCAGGAAAGCTTGACCTTTAACTTGGCATAGCAGAGCCTATTATTGACCACGCCATATGCAACTTATTGTTAGTCATAAGGTGTTGTTCAACCCCATCGTCTGTTTCATTCTGAGAGACCCTATCTGTCTTAGTTTGGAAACGGTAGCGGATGGCATTAACCTCCACTTTCCCCCTATCAGTCCTCGTCATGAAAAACGGCTAATCAGGGCTAGGATTAAGCGCTGTGTAGCTCGGTATCAGTGCTTCCCAACTCCCGCGTCGGACAAGCGGCTTCTCCTGTGTCAGACACGCGGGCCGCGCCACTGCCGAACGTGAGCCCGACCTAGTACCGAACACGAACCCACTCCAGTGCTGGACACGTGATCTCTCCTGTGCCAGACATGCGGCCTCTCCTGTGTCAGATATACTGGCTCTCCTGCGTCGGAAACACAGCCATCCTGGTGCTGGACGGCTGCTGCTGTACCGAAATGCGGCCTCTCACGTGTCGGCACGCGGCCAGTCCAGCGACGAACACGCGGCCTTTCCTGTGCCCTACGTCCGCTTCTGTCCCCGACACGAGGCCCCTTCTGTGTCAGACGCCCGGGCGCTCCTGTGGCGGACGTTCGACAGCCCCAGTGACCTAGACGGCGACACTCCAGTAAGCGGCTCAACGCCGCTACAATGGGGTAGACTAGACCCGCACGCTCTGTTAAGATTCAGAACATTAAAATGACACAGTGCGAGTCAATGCAACAAATATGTCGCGCCTTCCTCTGTTCTCACGAGTTCATGATGTGTGGCCATTAAGTCCTAGGTCCAAAGGTGAAACACATGATGCGTTTTACGTGAATATGCCAATGAAACGTTGGCGGAGAAATGCTATGGGCTGTTGTGATACGCACGCTGCTTTATTGCTGGTGGAGAGCGGTGAGTTTTAAAATCAATCGCTGGTCTGAATCGATCCGAAATAAGAAACGTTGCTCAACACGAAACAAGGTTTTCATGTAGCGAAATAGTCGCAGCGCCCCAAATTCGAAATCAACCAATCCCGCTAAGCATGGCTCGTTGCTCGGACATTGTCCCGCCATCCATGTAACTCAGGCCATGGAATAGGCTATGCAGTGTTGAATTTCTGGTTGGTGGTTTTGCATTGGGGGAATACAAATTTACCGGGCGTGGATAGCAAAATTTGAGTTTTGGGCATTGCGGAAAACCAAGCATTTCATTTCAGATACTGCTTTTGAAGACATAAATCACAGCTCTGATATGGAACAGCATTGCAATCCTCAATTTAATGTAATGTAGTTTGTAACATATGAAATGGCGTACACCTGATAGCAAAGCGATGGGGCATACTTTTATGGATGGATTAAACACTGTTGAGCCGTTTCTCCAACACTGATATTGCCTCAGTATGTTGTAAGATAGTGCACGGGGCATTTTGCGCGCCGTTTGTGGTTGTGATACGGCCGCTGAGCACATACATTCTCGCCTTTCTCCACACATGCGACGCCTCAGTTTTGAATCGAACCGATGTGCTTACCAGCCTTGAGCCCCGCTACGCCGGTCACTCAGCACTGAGACCTACGCCCTAACTACCGGGGCTTCTGGCATGGTCACCGAATGATACTAAAGTGCAAATGAACTTTCCGAAGCGAAAATATTTATCATGTTTATGAGTCGTTGCAACTTGTTTGTGCGTTTTTATTGTGGTTTAACGTATTTATAGCTATATTATGAAAAATATATGATAAAATAAGCTCCAGGTGACAGTTAAGATCTTTCCAAATTTCGTCGGCGACAGCAGACTTTTTTTGCTCGGTCCGCACCTGAACAAGGGGCTGGCAGTTATTAGTCCCTACGTGTCTGCATAGCTACTGCGAATGTTGAGCTACGTATGCTGCGTTCTTGAGACCTTCATAAGCGTTGCTATATTTAACGTCAAATTGTCAAATTGTGAGTAGAATTATAGGTAGCCAAGCCGGGGTGCTGAGCACGATACGCATCTGTGATACGGTTTGTCTGACCGGGACAACGTTAACAGTACAATTGATGAAACTTTGTGCGTTGCATACGAATGGCAGTGCGCTCCAAAAGTTCATTTACCCCATTACTGAGCATAGTTTTAATAGGCGTGATGATATAGACGTACACTGTCATGTGCGCGAAGCCGCACGGGCAGCTCGCGGACCTGTGTGACCCTGATTCGTGGCTGATGACTGGATGTGTTTTGGGGTCGGCCGTCACTTCTTCAGTTCCCCGTGGCGACATCTGGGCCTCGCACTAAACGATGACCTTTCCTGGCTTAATGAGGCTCCCCATAACATCTGTGCTGCTTATCTTACAACAAAAAATACGATCAGAGGCCAGTTTTATAAAATAAAAAATTGCCTCCGCTCCCCGCCAAAAAAAAACTCTACCAAAAAATTCCTCCGCTTACCGAGTTTTATAAGCCGTCCTGACAACTCGACGACCGACGTAAATTTCACCGTCGACGGCTTTTTTAGACTCAAAGCCAGCTGTTCCTTATCAGAAGTACAAGATGCTATCGTACCGCAAACAGCCATATTTTTATTTTCATGATGGTCGATTATGCTCATTAAGAACGACAAATAGCTTTTGTTATTACCAATTAGGTGCAACAAGTGTCTTTTGTGTGCAATTTGTATTTTTGTTCCGCAATAGCATTTTAACATCGACATTCAAAACAAATTTCTACCCAAGCAGTAGGCAGTAGTCAAAGGTACGCAGGAAGATATAGCTCGGCGTGCGAAACCTTGCGTTTTCTTACTAGTTAAAGAAAGTATGAAACATTCCGAGTCGTGTAAAAAAGTACATTATTGGTTATGTCGAGTAGATACAAAGCAAGTGTAGTGAGTAACTCATTGGTAATATCCTCCGCTGAGACACATGTCAGATCTGAATAAAATAGTACTGCATGGGTAGGCGCTTGAGCATTGGTCGCTGTTCTGTCCCCCTTTGCAGTAAGGTGTGATGAGGAATCTGGGCTGCCTGAACAACGTACTTCGAGCACGGCAGATAACTTCGTGTGAGAGGGTCAGCCCACGTCTATGGAAAGCTAGGGAGTGGTCATGCCCCCCCCCCTCCCTTTCAGTTTGCTGGTTATAAGTGAATACTCAACCACAAGCATACCACAAGTAATTTAATGAAAACGGGCATGCATACTTTGAATAAATTACCCAGTTATTATCTCATTGGCGAAATATTGCGCGCAAAATTAGGGGAAATAGCGTTTGAATTATGGTACCATACGGTAAGGCACCTATTTACTACCACTGACTGAAATACCATGGCATATGCCCCTCCCCTTTGTCCGATCGATTCATCTCCTGGTTTAATGACACTGCTTACAGCCCCGCGTATAAATATTTCACTGCTTGGCGCATACCTACACGGTACCTACCTACCAAGGAATAAACCTGGGTATCCCTCCATCCTCCCCTGATCTCCCCAGAATGAACTTACCTTGGTGGCGGATAAATCGAAAGTAGGACGTAGAATCTAAACAAATAGGTCTCGTGGGATGTAGGATCCAGGCAGCCAGGTAGGTAACAGGTAACCTTATCATAGAAAGTAATGAAACTATTGATGTTGCCAATCAGTGTAAAGGTGATGGGGCTGGATGTGAGGGGGGGGGGGGGGGGCTATCACTAAATAAATCACTAATGTCACAGAAAGAGCGGCAAGCAATCACAACCAGGGAAATAAATAGCAAATGTCATCTAAGTTGCACATAAAAAGAAGACATTTAGTATAGTGTAAACATCTAAGATGACTAGTTTTAAGCGGCCCGTTAGGATATCTGTCCACTGAGGCATTGCGTCGTTCCCCTTTCAATCGCCACTAGAAATAATACAAATGCTTCAGGTACTCATTCATGATTTCAGATCACTGCCACCCAAGCATAGTCCATAAGCGGAAAGGGGGAGGAGGAGGGGGCAGGAGAACTGCCACACAAATAAGGGCAACTTTTGACATAAACTCCCCCCCTCCCCTCCATCCAGCACCTAGAGAGATGCTGCACTGCACGCCTTTCATGCATACTGTGTCTTAGCGTGCTACAAGCAGCAAGATGTTGGCGTGTGGGTAAAGCTGTGATATATCCAGTAATAGCGCAAATATTGATAAATCGAGGCTCACCGGTGCGCTGTAGCATGTTGCTGAATCCTGGACAATGTTTTCAACGACGTTCCTTTTAGTCTATGCTTCTGCGTCTTACATGCATGGGGTAGAACCGAGGCACCACATAGGCATCTCGGAGCATGATGTACGCTGCCAGTCCTTATCAGTAGCCTGATGTAGCCTGATAATGATTCCACCATCGGTCAGGTGGAAACAAAGCGATACAGTCTAAGCAATAAAGATGCACGCACCCCTGAAGCTAGGTTTCTGACCCATTGCAACCTACGTACGGCACATTTTGATAAAAGTACGTCGGCCTTGATTAAAAAAACGCAGCGATGACGTTGATTTTATATCGGCCCATTTTCTACAATAACTGCGCATTTACGATTGCGCTTCTCGCCGCGCATTTTGTTTATAAAACTCGATGGAGGGAAAATCGCTTTCGATGACGGAGGATTTCGTGGAGGATAATCTTGTTTTGCTCCGAGCTTTATTTAACTCGGAGGACGAAAATCTGAGGGAAATTGCCTCCGCTGACGGTATTTTCTTTTATAAAACTGGCCTCAGTACTCAGCGCAAGCTGCTAGCCGGCTTCCGCACCGGCGCAGGGACAACGGAATTTCTCCTATGTTCGGTGGGGGAGCTAGCCATCTTGTTTACTTCTTTGCAGTCAACGCCCATGTGGTGAATGCCAAATTGTAATAAAGTTGGGGAGCTCGTGCCCCTTTTCTAGCACCAGCCTCCCTGCGTAGGCCATTCATTTCCAACGCTGATTTATTTAAACGGCTTTGGCGAATATAAGTTCGTAAAGCCCATGATATGTTTCCCATGTAATTCTACCTCATCGGTTCGCAGATGTATGCACCCACCAGTACTAATCTACTCGTTACCTTACTGGTAAGAAGGCAGCCCAATGTTCAGGCTGCCTATCTACACAGTTCACGCGTGAACGCGTTCGCCTTTCACGCTGATTGCATTTTAACCTTTGGCATATCAACATGCACATGGCTCACCATCATACTCTCAATTGAAATATACACATTCCGATATCTGGTAATGTGCGCCTTCCCTCCACACCTTGTTTGTCATCGGTGCGAAGGCAGGCCGATGTTCTGGCTGCCCATCTCTGCAGCGGTTCGTGTATAGGCGTGTTCGATTTCCGCGCCGATTTCATTGCAATGGCTGGCCGCATAAGCTTGCAAAGTATATCATAATATTCCACGCGTTTGCCTTGTTAGTAATATGCACCTCCCGCGAAAAGTTTACTCATTATCGATATAAAGAGAGCCTGATGTTCTGGCCGTTCTTACTCATATAATTCTCGTGCGTATGTATTTCACTTTTCATGCCATTGCATTTTAAATGTTACGGCATGGCCTTGCAAAGTATACCATCATCTTCGCCACTGAACTTTATGTCATCGGCTCGCCAGTCATGTACCTTTTCTGTTAGCGACTTGTTCATGATCTGTTCGAAGTTTGTTTTTTTTTAATTCCGATGTTCCCACTGCTCCGCAGCTTCATGTCCGACGGCTAGCGGCCGCGCCGCGTTGAGGTCTCAGCACCGGTGTATAACAAGCTCTAGGCTACAGGACACTGGCCTGAAGCAAATCAGTGCTGCTTTTGCAACCCGTGACGAGTGAATAGGGTAGTGTGGGGCCATCCGTCGGCGTGTAGTCAGCCGGCCGGCCAAGAGCGCCGCCGCCTGCGGCGTCGGCATACAGCCATTCAATCATGTTATGCAACCGCACATCTGCAAACAACCCGCCGCCGACCACGCCCGGCTCTGTGCGCCGGGCCGGTCTTTCCACGAAAGCCGTCGTGGCAACTACGGCGAGCTTTGGCTCTGCCCGTCTGCCTCAAAATAAACAGCAAGACGAAGTAAATAAACAGTCTTTGGGAAAATACACACGATCGGTGCCGAGCCTCCTCAATTGAGTGTGGCGCACGGGGGCACGACGACAGTACGACAGCTGAGTGCGGCGCGGGCACACGACCACAGCACAACAGCTGAGTGCAAAAACGGCGTTTTAACGGGTCCCAGAACCCTTGTGAACGAGCGCCCACAAGACCTCAGAAACCGCAACTGATATGGCATCTCGAAAAATTGGTCACAGTGTGCCAAAATACGACGGTTCGAAAGGATACAGAATACATCCGATAGGATGAGAATACAGCCCACGGACATTCGACAGCGTATAACAGTTGAACGGCGACATCATACTCAAACGAATGAGCTCGAGCTGCATCAAGCTTGAAAAATTGCACCCTCGCATGATACGACATCCGGCCACCGTTATACCAACGAGGGCTCGCAAGCAATGGGATGCCCAATGAGATCCAGGTACGCTTCGTTAATCGCAGCGAGGGAGACTGTCCCAGCTCTGTTTCGCGGCCGTTTAATTCATGACATGATTTTTGCACTTCGTGGGACAATACTGGCCAAAACACAACTTTCATTTTCGCTACCATGCACAATTTGGTTACACCGAATTAATAATGATAACACTTACCATGGGCCCCAGGCTGGGCAACGAAGACGCTTCCACTTAGCAACTGCTTTCCCTCTCCTTTATCAGTCGCATTGTTTTTTACGAGACCGTAGACAATCTAAAACAGGAGCGGGATATCACACACTTGCGCAGGTTTCTCAATACACGAAGTTGATAGCCACCCACCAATCCTGCTCACTCCCACGTTGTCTGCACACCAGCGTTAGAAGTTTCGAGGGAAGCACTTAACCCAAGTTATTAGAACACAGGGCCGTTCACGGAAAGGCTATTGGTACGAATTGTTGCAGGTCGGAAAAAGAGCTGCGGGATCGGCGGTCAGCTGTGTTTCAGTTTCCCGGTCATGCATGTTAATGCCTTCTCCGTGGTCTAGCGGAAAAGTGCTGGGCTCGTAATCCAGCGGCACTAGGTAGGAGCCCCAGAGTGGGCGCATTGTTTAGCCCGACTGAAACGGAAAGGCCAGCTGCCAACTGGCCAACGAGGGTCAACCCATGCCCAGCGCGGCTATGTCGCAGCCTTGTGCGGCACGTAACACGCTCCGCATTCCTGTCTGGCGAAGGGGCGCAGCCAAATCATCTGTTGAACTGGAAGGCACGACATGGGTGGTAGGTTCAGGTGATACGCAACATACTATGCTTGACAGGCACTATGAACCCAAAGTCGCCAATGCAAACCATTCGGAATAAACGTATAAAAAACGGCTGCGAAGGTGGGTCGTCGAGTCCAAATTTGGAAACTGGATTAGCTTGCAATGTAGCTGCATGCGCGTTCAAGCGTATCTAAATACTTACTGATTAAACTCAGTGAGTAATGCTTGCTATTCTGTCAATTAATTCAAATGACCAAATATAATATATTTAAGCCATTCCCATAGGCTGGCTGCGTAACGCTTTGTTTCGTTTTGCGTTCTAACCCAAGGCATCCATAATTCCTATAGTTCAGCCCTGTAATAGAGCCAGTTTTACATATAATTCCGTACATATGTCATTTGCTCATGCAAGACCCCCGCCGATATCAACGACATTTTTGCTCGATGAAGACCGGTATAACACTTGCAGGTCTCAATGCTGACAAAGCACACCATGATAATAGCTTTATCCCGTCAGTTGCTAAGAATGATGCTAACCCTAACTTTGCTTGTGCGGTATAACTCCGAAAAGGCACTTCCGTTGCACAGAAACAGTCAAAGTCGCGCTATAAATGTTTGAAGCACCGTGTACAACAGTAAATCAAGGCTTCATTTATCCTGACGCGTATCCATGACCGTAGCGTGTTTTTGAGGTCTTCCATGTGCCCGTCATAGGCTCATCGTGGGTGAAAAATCAATCAAGTTGAGCTAGGCTAAGGCCAAAATGGTGAACATCTGGTACATAGCTGTTCTGATATGGTTTCAAGCGTGTTTCAGTTGCGTGCTCACTGCAGTGGTAATTCCTACCATCAAACTGTGCCACAATGTGATGAGGAAATCAACCCTGGGTCGTCCTGGACTCTGTCATTGTGACGTCACGCAGTGAAACGCCGGAGGCCTTTTGAGTAGTGGACGCAAACTATCTGTACATGCAGCATGATCGTCCACGCTGCTGATGTATCGTATGGTGCGTCATAGGCTCATTAACTGACGTGATGCCTGCTCGCCGTAACGTGTACACGTTACAACACAAGCCTTTGAGGAGAAAAAATGGCGGCATGATTTAATGCGATCTTACCCTGGGAGTGACAGTGAGTGATATCTCAGAGCGACAGGTCTCGTTCAATGCATAGGAGACGTTCAAATTGGTCTATTTCGTCTCTATGTTTTATTTTTTTCTATTTCCATATTTCAACCACTACATTTCGATTTCGATGTGGTGGATACGTGTGTTAACTCATACATGTGTGCTACCGTGGTTGGTCCTGCGGTTTTTATGCTGACGATATCATGAAAAAAATCGCCAACTTTGTATTGCAGCCAAGATGGTCATTATGGCCGTGCAATTTCGTTGGAGGTCTGTCCTAATGCCTGTCTCGGAGCCATCCCCGCGCATGCAATGCGCCCGAAATTTTGACACAATGAGTAAAAATGCATGCAGAGAGTGAGTAAATTTAAGCGGTCTTTTGCTTACAATACTGGAGATTCTAGAAAAAACAAAGGGGCGAATTCGCCCCCATTCTGAAAGGGGGGAATCCCAAGCCCTGAACATGTCTATTGTTCGAGCACACAGCAGTGATATGGTTTTGATATTCAAAGGAACATTAAATGACTGGATCAAGACGGATCACATATCCCGCGGTGCCGCAATTGCGCCGAAATCCGACCGTTTATTTTTTAAGGTAACTCTCTTGTTCATCACAGCAGTAAATATAACAAACAACCCTCCGCTGAAAGGCTTTTTCAACGAGTTCGTGAGAGCGTGGGGGCGATAAATGGGTAAGCGGGGGCTGTGTATCTTTTCCTAGTTTAGGAGGGAAAAATGGCCGTGTCCTTAAATGTTTCAGGGAAGACGTGAGAGGGACAGACCTTATTAAAAAACAATTAGAATGAAACTGTTTTCAGAAAAATTACGGAAAAAGAAAATCGTCACTCGTCATTGCCGACCGAGGTGTGACTGGTGCACTTCATTGCACTGCATAAGTTCAGTAAAAAGTGTGCGTGATAGTCTTCTGTATTTCCAGAAAGAAACGATCAAGTAAGCTAAAAAATCAGGCCTCTACACGATCCTAAAAGCCTGCTTTGTAATTTTCGGGAGAGCTACACTGAACATGACTCTCAGTGGGAGCATTTGTAGCAGGTGGCGTTCATGAAATAAAGTTGTTGTTGCACGTTTAGCGGGAAAAGAAGAAGAGCCCTTTTCCTCAGAGGGCTCGGACTAGTCCCCTTAGTTGGCTCGGACAGAAGCCGCGGTAGCCTGCTGCATGCAAGTTGGCTTAGAAAGATGCTTGGTGTCGGTTATGATTTGTCGGGTTTGGACAGCTGTATGAACGCTGGCAGGAATATGAGAGGTGTACTAATTGCGACGGAATCAGTGGAGGGAGCGTTTCTAGCGTGCGGTAACGTTTTTACTTCGTCCTACCACCACCGTAATGGTTTGTGTTGCGGTGCACGTTTACTGTGGGAAATGAACCTGATTTACGTACATAACAGGACTCACATTCTGATAAATCATCACACCGTGCATCGAAAAAATGTTGTAATCATGTACTTGAATGCTCCAGGACAACAGAAGCCATAGTTTTTAGGTGGCTTTTTCATCGCTCGCCAAACGTAGCCGAGGCGTTTGGCAAGGCGCTACGTCATGTCGATAACACTTTGGCTGCGACGACCCAGAGCGTTCCTTGAAATGCTGGCGGCTGGGTTCATTTTTAAATGATGTTGTTGTAAGCGTTGCACACAATGACAGGGGCAAGGACACATATTCTCCTACCTGAATTTTGCAAGGCTGATGCGAAAAATCTGCTGAAAGTTGTTGGATATGTTCAAGGTTCTCAGCCACCTGAAGTTTGAGCCGAACATCGCGCGGTCGAGTTTCGTCGTCTCAAAACTCAAATGAATGTAGCAATAAACCAGAAATACTTTCACAGCGGTCGTGCTGTAACTGGGGGTGATTCGTGGTTTTTAACCAACTATTGGTGATTGCGCTGGGTTGCTTTAGGGGTGGCTGCTTTATGATCAAGTAAATAAACTCACTAACGACGATGCGGCGAATGATTCAGACAGCTCAGAAAATGCGATTGAGCAAAACGAAACATCGCAACAAAATAGGACACTATAGATAGCCTACACGAATACATTAACGCTAACAACTGTCGATGGTAATACATGAGAGCTTTGGACCAGCATCGCACATCGAGGTCGTCATTGTTCCAAATATAAGTGCAAAATGGCATGCACACATGTGTCTTTGTCCCACAAAGGCACGGACGGCAGCTGTGCTTCATCTGCAGTTGGGGGATAGCGTAAATTGCATAAATGCACATTGACGCATTCATTGATACACTGATCGACATTAACAACCTAACAAGTGTTAACTGCCAAAAATGCTTGCAGCCCAAAACAGTGAGCGATCTCCTTATGGCGGGCCGCACTGTCGAGGTTGCGACAGCGTTGCAGTCAGATTCTCGACAGAGGCGGTTCTAACTGTAAAGTTGCTCGCCCGAGACGGGATTACTGTGGCGTGCATCAAAGGTGTTACAGCACCCTTTATCCAGGCAGCAACACGGAGCCGCTCCGGACGCCTGTCGGGCTTGACGGTGAGCGGCGGATCTTCGGCTCTGTTTGTCAGCCTCAAAGGCGCGCTGTAGCTGACCTGAGGGCTGGGCTCGCCGATCTGGAGATGCGGCGCTAGAGTCCGCCAACTGACTATCTCCGCACTAAGGCTGTGATATGCGCCGGGGAGTTTCTGTCACAGATAAGATGTCTTGAAAAATAATTTCGATTCGACCAGTTGGTCCGTCGGAACGCTGCAATATTTTTTTTTTGTCTTGGCATTTCATAAATAAGTGTCGTTGCTCAGCTACCTTCGATTTCTTATAGCATCCTCTCGGATTTTATTTGTCCCAGGAAGACATTTGTTATGTTGCATTAGGCTGGTTCATAGTGTCTTGGAACTGTTCACTTGACACTGTAACTTAACACGCTCTCCAGCGTGGTGGGGAGCAATTCAACCCGCTCCCCTACGAGGTGTCCCAGAATAATTTCCGAACGAAGTAGCGCAACCGCGCGAAAGGTAGGCCTGTAAGCAAGTGAGTAAGGCCATCTTTTGATACAACAAAATTAGATACAGCTCGTAAAGTGGCTGAGCTTAGCAGTAAAAGGCCAGGCCATGGCGACCAGCGAAGGCGATGTTTATATTGGGCATCGTTGGGCATGCAACACCAGGGTGTTAGACGAAGTTACACAGCCTCGGGATGGTTTCTAGAATATCAGATAATGCAGTCATGATTAAGACCAATTTCATTCAAGTTGGGTCAGATATAAAGGTCAGATCAATGTGAAAACAACCGCTTTATCATTGAACAACTTGCTTTATGAACTAGATTGAAATGCCGATTTCAAATTTCCGGATCACAAGAACGTCAACAGATTACTTGACAATGTTACTTGACAATTATTTGTAATCAAAAGATTACTTCATTGTCAATTTCATGAGGGGCAGGTGAGGTCACTGAATAAAGTGGACTTGAACAAATATTTGCTTTGAAGATTTTGACGCGTAGTTGAGTAGCGCTTGGCGCCGATTTTACATCCAACTGTCAAAATAATATCGATGGTTTGGGTATGTTTACCTCCTAAAGATTAGATAGGGTCACTGACCCGACCTGAACACCGGTGGTCTTATGTTTACTCGAGACAAATATGTAAAAGATGGTTGCATGAGAAGTTATGAGGTCACATCGAACACCGACATTGTGTTTGGCCTTGTTGCACCCTGTTTGATCCAAAGGTGACCTAGGGACCTAGGAATACCAAAATTTGACTCAAGTGATTCGCATAGTGCACTACTCACCTTGTGAATTTGGTGTGTCTAGCCATCCTAGTTGGTATATTTTCGGAGGGTAAGACTGACCCCTCTCACCCGAGCGCATTTGAAAGCCCGGAACCTCGACCGATGCATCAAAAACCTACTTATACGGAATCAGATATCGTCGTTTAATTCAACATGCACATAACCAGAACACTGCGCGATAAATTTCAACATTTGAGTGTTCAGATAGCTTGTAGATTTTTACCTATTGACGTTTTGAACAGCAGGGATCAGCAATGTGGCAGCGATTACTCATCAGTGTTAGACAAAGACCCTTCAACACCCAGCGCCGGCTCATATGACGTCAACCGCGATAGCCTATCGCCTCGTAAAGATAGCGGTGAGGTCAGGCACATACAATCTTTTCCCTTTCAACACCATCAGAGCGAAATCACGCTTGCGTCGAGTTGTAGAAATGCACCACTCGAATGAGAGTAAAGCATCGGCACTGAATTCACGCTCCGGTGCAGACCCGCCAGGTTCAAGGACCAAGTTAAAACGACGAGGCCAAATCTTGCACTGGGTTGGCCATTCCCGTGCGCCAAGGCTGAGTACAGTTTGTCAAGCTGATAGGCAGAGTTTCGTATGACGCACGCCCGTTTGCAAAAAAAATGGACTGTACGACCTGTCGAATCACCCGTTTCCGCATTCCGGTGGCCTGCGACGGCCGCCAGCGCCGCCGCTTCCCTATCTGCCCTCCGATGTTCGTTCCTGCCGCCGGCGCTTCACTGCATGCCCTTCTCTGTTCGTCCCCCGCCGTCGCCACTGCCCTTCCCCTTGATTCATTTGCCGCCGCCCCGTCATCACGTCTTTGTTTGCCCCTGCCACCAGTGCCCCGGTTTTGCCTTCTCGGTTTGCAGACTGCTGTCCTGCCCTCCCGTGTTTGCCCACCGTCGCCGCCCTTGCCCTATCTGCCCTTGCCTGCCGTATCGGCCGGTTTAGCCGGCGGATGGCGCCGGCGGACATGCCGCGCCCGGCACGACTCATGCAAGCTGCAGCACCGACAGGGCGGGGGAAGGGCTGCAGCACCGACAGGGCGGAGTCAGGGCTGCCGCTCCGACAGCGCGGAGTCAGGGCTGCAGCTCCGACAGCACGGAGTCAGGGCTGCAGCACCGACAGCGCGGGGGAAAAGCTGCAGCTCCGACAGTGCGGAGTCAGGGTTGCCGCTCCGACAGTGCGGAGTCAGGGCTGCCGCTCCGACAGTGCGGAGTCAGGGCTGCAGCTCCGACAGCGCGGGGGAAGGGCTGCAGCACCGACAGCGCGGGGAAAGGCCGCAGCTCCGACAGTGCGGAGTCAGGGCTGCCGCTCCGACAGCGCGGAGTCAGGGCTGCAGCTCCGACAGCGCGGGGAAAAGCTGCAGCTCCGACAGTGCGGAGTCAGGGTTGCCGCTCCGACAGTGCGGAGTCAGGGCTGCCGCTCCGACAGCGCGGAGTCAGGGCTGCAGCTCCGAGAGCGCGGGGAAGGGCTGCGGCTCCGACAACGCGAAGTCAGGGCTACAGCTCCGACAGCGCGGAGACTGGGCCGCAGCACCGACAGCGCGGGGAAAGGGCTGCAGTTGCGACGGCGTGGGGAAAGACTGCAGCTCCGACAGCACGGAGTCAGGGCCGACCGAGCCTGGCGTCTGTTCGCCGACCCGACCCGACCCAGACTGACCTGATCGGACGTGGAGTGGGGCGGCGCGACAGCCGCCCGGCGCCGTCATCAGCCAGAGGCTCGGTGCAGACGAACGCGTGAACGAGACCAGATGCAAGCAGGAACGGGGCTTGCATTTGGAAATTTGTGCCGGTTCTCGAGAAAGCCCATTTAACTGGTGCAATAAAGGAACGGACCAGTTCAAGTGCAGGCATTAAGCCCTGGCTCCAGCTGAGGGGCATGCTTGACTTGATGCGACGTTAAGCCCTGGCTCCAGCTGAGGGGCATGCTTGACTTGATGCGACATTAAGCCCTGGCTCCAGCTGAGGGGCATGCTTGAATTGACCCATAACGCCAGTAGTGTGCCGATCAGCGGATCTGGCGTTGCTTGCTCTTGTAGTCTGGTTCAACCGCCAATTGTAGCGACTTTTGCCAGACGGCGTCAAAACACCCGCCATGTTGCTGTAGATCATTTTTGAGGTCCTGGCTTGGTCGTGTTGAGTTTAGAAAGCTGACTTCAGTGGACTCTACGTTGATCTCAAAAAGTACGTCAGTATTGGACAGCAAGTAAAGTTTTGCCGTGTGCTACAAAGCTTAAACCTTCGCCTTACAAGTATCTTTTTCACTTTCGCCATATGAGAGGGGCGCATAGGCTTGTCAATTAAGTTCTCAGAAACAAGGGAGGTTGGAGTCACGAAGAAGCATGCATTGAAAACATTTCGTCCAACCGCATCAGAAAGCTATGGATGACCAGTGGTGAAAGAAGCCTGTCGCAGAAAGGCCTTACGAAGCAGCAATTTACTGTCATTAGGGTTTAAGACGCATGACCTGCAGGGCGTCATGTATTGTCACGTGTTCAATTGTTGACGTAGCCTGACCTTGCATGACCTAATCTTGACAACCAACACAAGAGCAACAAGAGCAGTATTATATATTGGTTTTATCCTTTCTTATCAATATCACATTTCATGTAACATTGAGAAGAGCAGTGCAATTAATATATAACCATAGAATATTCTTTGGGTTGCATTTCCAGTAATAAAGAAGGTGCTGCCTGTGGTTTTGAGCGAAATGTCACCAAAATAACCTCGAGAAGGTCATAGATCACGAACCGCCTAAGTCAGACACTTCAAATTTCCACGACGTCTGTAGAACTGATGTTCACTCAGCTGGCCAAGATGTGAGCACCGTGCTCAAAACTGTTTAAAAGTCACCGCTTAACAAATGATTTAGCGCTCCTGACGACCCCTCGTCCTGTGAAGGTTAAAATGTAATACCAATGACTCACGAGCCGGGCGCACCGCTGAGACCGGTTCGGTCTGGAGACATATTGGCGAGACGCACGAGAAGAAGAGTGCAGGCTAATGGTCACATGACTTTCCATGAAGTTTAGCATAAGATGATTGGGCATGAAAATTGACTTGGTGTTAGGCCAGCAATCCAGCAGTTGAGTTGTACACTGTGGATTCGCTAGGCAGTTTTTGCTGATTGAAATGAAAGATTCTATTCAATTTTGTGTTTGATTTTTGGGACTTAACATATTTTCCTGCGGGTTTTGTTTGATTTCCGTGTTTTGGAAGAACGTCGTGCGGGACTTCTAGATCCGTCATGAAACTGACGTTTGCCAGCGTTTTGAAAAAAATGTGTGCAAGTAGGTGGTGCTTAAAGGCAGGAACCGTTTTTGGAAGGATTCTAGAATAAACCAGCTGGAGGTAAATGTATCGTCCACCATACTTCGACTGCAGCCGGCCAATGTTTGACTGGAGCGAGTCATAACACGGTTTTATACACATATGCTGGTCACACTTAGCATATGTGCAATATGTGTGAACCGCTAAGAGCGGGTTCAGGGACAGTACTGCGATAAGTTTGGCTCCGAGTTTTGACATAAATTGGGACAAATCTCGCAGAAGAATTATAATATCCAAACGCACTAGGGTGGGGTGGTCAATTTGACCCCACCCCACCCCAATGTGCAAACGTGAGATGTGTGTGAACCGCTAAGAGCTGGTTCAGTGACAATACTGCGAAAAGTTTGGCCTCGGATTTCGACATAAATTGTGCCAAATAACTTATGGAAGTATCATCAGATCCAAACGTACTCGGGTGGGGTGGTCAATTTGACCCCACCCCACCCCGAAGGGTATTTTCAGGAAAAACGTTCTCAACGCGCGGCGTAGCCGCGCCAAGCTTTGTACACCTGACGGAAATTTAACCATCGACCTTTTGAGACAAAAAATTAGGTGCAACTCGTTAAGTCATTGGCCTATGGCAGGTGAAATACAGGTCATGGACGTCAACTAAGACAATTTCTAGGGAATTGCACAATCTAGTACGACAACGGATTGTGAACGAAGCCACTCACATTTGAGATATGTTTTTCTAGATAATTTAACAATTAAATTTAGGATAAAAGGATAGCAAGGAATTCTGTTGACTTGGGATCAGGCAAAAAGGTCAGACCGAGCTGAAACTTAAACTGCTTTTAAATGAATAACTTGCTGTATGGGGGGGGGGGGGGGGGGGTGGGTTGACGCTCGTTTCGAATTTGTAATCACCGGGTTGTCAGACAACATCTTATTTGGACATCGTTGAGGTCAGACGAGGTCACTGGCCTAAGATGACCCCAACTAGCCTCCTGTTTTTAGAAAGATGCCGCCAAGCAAAGTTATTGACACTTACTTCAATGCAAATATGAAAACAATGTTGAGTGTTTTGGGTCAACCTGGCCTTCTTGAAGTCGATAAGGTCACTAACCTCAAATGAATCCTTATGACTATGAGTTTTTTGTGACTAATGAATACTTTTTACCTTTACAGTGTCTGAAGTGACCTGCCGGCACTTCAGACATTGAACTGGGGTATGAATTTGTTTGGTGTGTCTTACCTGAAGATCATGACCTTATGATCTCAAAATTCGGAACAAGTGAGTTCACACACAGGCTTCTCTGCCCTGTTAATGGAGCGTCCCTATCTTTGTTTCTTTTTGACATCTCAGCGGGCAAATCTTCTCCCCACCCTGTCGCGTTGCGTTCGACCGGCCACCTGGGCGCTTGTTAATAGTGGGATTGGTTGCAAGTTTTCATTGATGAATTACATGCATAAGTTATATTGTAAACACAAAAAGAGCCATTGCAGAGATGGCATCAGATGAGCCGACTGAGGAACTAAAACGGCATTCATTTTGTTTCATAGCCGCCGAAAAGTACATTGTATGCTCTCTTCTTTTCTGATCTTTGGCAATAACTTCGTCGGCGATGGAAATGCATGAGAAACAGGTACAAGTATAGCCAGGAGTGGACAGCATAGGGCAGCCAGAGCCTTGGCAAGGGAGAGCACAGGGGGTTGACAAGGGGCTGCTGATAGCAAAAGAACCCCCCTAAAAAAAAATCGCTGGCTATGGCCCTTTGTTATTAGGAACATGTTTTCCTAGATATTACACACACACACCACACACGCACGCACGCACGCACGCACGCAACGCACGCCACGCACCACGCACACACCACACACACACACACCGCACGCACGCACACACACACACACACACCACACACACACACACACACAACCACACACACACACACACACACACACACACACACACACACACGTAAGCACGCAAGCACGCACGCACGCACACACAGAGAGAGATAAGAGAGAGAGAGAGAGAGAGAGAGAGAGAGAGAGAGAGAGAGAGGGAGAGAGAGAGAGAGAGATAGAGAGAGAGAGAGAGAGAGAGAGATATATATATAGATGTATTTTAGAATAGTATATATAGTCTATATACATATATATACCTAATAGTTATTTTTAGGAATATATGTAGATAATATAAATATATAGTATATATATATTATAATATAGATATACAGAGTATTGTATTTAAACCCGTATAACTGGACTATAGACCAGACACTCCAGGCCAGAACAATTTTGTTTCAAGTTTTTAGCAAAATAAACTGACCAAATCACTGCGTTTAAAATACTGCAAGTATAAATCGCCGGGCAGCCCTCCATTTTTCAGTGGTCCAGCAAACTCTTTCAAAACGATAGAGCTCAGAAACTTGGCCAGAATTTTATCTGGGTTTACAGAGATAGCAAAGATTTCGCAGTGTAAATTGAAGATTGAAAAAATGGGTCAAGAATTTGCATAGACATGGCCAAGAGCCATGTTAGTCTGGACATATTCAAATTTTCAGTCAGAAACCGACTAGTGATACAAATTATGTGACGCAGTTTTGAGCATGCGCGCTCGCAAATCTTAGCAGCATAAGCTCGAGTGCCAGCGTTGCAGGCTCCGCAGCCCGCACGCAAGCACACAAACAACACAACTGCACAAACAGGCACAGAGATAGAGAGAGAGAGAGAGAGAGAGAGAGAGAGAGAGAGAGAGAGAGAGAGAGAGAGAAGAGAGAGAGAGAGAGAGGAAGAGAGAGAGAGAGAGAGAGAGAGAGAGAGAGAGAGAGAGAGAGAGAGAGAGAGAGAGAGAGAGAGAGAGGAGAGAGAGAGAGAGAGAGAGAGAGAGAGAGAGAGAGAGAGGAGAGAGAGAGATATAGGATATAATAGATATATAATATATAGATATATATATAGATATATATATATATAGATATATATATATATATATTATTATTGATGTGTGTGTGGTGGTGTGTGTGTGTGTGTGTGTGTGTTGTGTGTGTGTGTGTGTGTGTTGTGTGTGTGTGTGTTGTGTGTGTGTGGTGTGTGTGTGTGTGGTGTGTGTGTGTTGTGTGTGTGGTTGTGTGTGTGTGTGTGTGTGGTGTGTGTGTGTGTGTGTGTGTGTGTTTTACCCCGTATAACTGGACTATAGACCAGACACTCCAGGCCAGATCAATTTGGTTTCAAGTTTTTAGCAAATAAACTGGCAAAATCACGCGTTAAATAACTGCAAGTAGTAAATCGCCGGCGCCCTCCAATTTTCAGTGGTCCAGCAAACTCTTTTCAAACCAATAGAGCTCAGAAACTTGGCCAGAATTTGATCTGGGTTGTGCAGAGATAGCAAAGATTCCGCAAGTGAAAATTGAAGATGAGAAATGGGTCAATAATTTGTATAAGCATGGCTAAGCCATGTTAGTCTGGATATATTCAATGTTCAGTCAGAACCGATTAATGATGCAAATTATGTGACGTAGTTTTGAGCGTGCGCGCTCGCAAATCTTAGCAACATAAGCTCGATGCCAGGCGTTGCAGACTCCGCAGGGCCGCGCAGCGTTGGCCTTGCGGCTAACATTAGGTCGTGGCTAACAGGTAAACGTAAGTGGTGACACAATTTAAAGTAGTACCATTGAACCCTTTCGAACACCACATGTCATGTTAAGAGATATACGGGTGTATGTTTCACCTGTGCGGTTCTTAGATTGATGACAAAAACGTATCGGTCTTTACATCACCGCGAAGAGGCGCTGGAATCTGATGGTGGAACTGGAAGACTGAAGGTACAATTTCTATTTTCCGTGTTGCTGTAGCTGTTAATCTGTCCAGAGGACAACCTCAAAGCTGAAAAACACAGATTCGCTCAGTGGAATCTTTGAACTGTACGAATTAATTTTCAGACATTTATAAACCTGCCGTTACTCGCAGTGGACAACGCCGTTCGGTTTGACGAAAACTGCGACCCAAGCCATCACTTTCCTTGCTCCCCGAGATTACGGCCGCGTGATTGGGGCTTTATGACGCACTCAGCTGCTGGGGCTTTATGGCACCGCCAGCCTCTCACCCTGACGGGGAGGGCGGGCACCGTGGGGAATCGAACCCGTGCCTGTGGCTTCCTATGCGTGCAGTAGTCGACGCAGGCGTCTTAGAAACTACACTATCCGCCACCGGGCGCGTAGGCTCAAACCTTTTGATGGCGTTGTTGACTAGTCGATTCTGAAAAAATTGACGTTCTCAGGGAGACGTGGGGTGGCCTTGTGCGTTTCGCCCTCATTTCGACACACTTAATTCAACACTAATGACTCCCCTTTTTTCTGTCCAGCAAAGGACCCCTTGAGTACAATACTACGGGGCGCATTGTTGTTTCCGGTCAAGGGCTGTAGAGTCATTCTGTCCCATCGCGCAGTGTTTTCCGGCCGTCATTCTGGCGACGCGGGGCGACATCTCCTGGCCGATCCAGAAGCCCTCAGAGGGATAAATCACATCGCATTGGTGATAAAACTCTCGGACGGGGCCGAACCTCACATTTGAGGTGCGAGGCGAGCGTTTTCCCATCAGTGTTACACTGCCCCCCGCTGATTCGGGTAGTAAACAACAATTAATCGTTTAAGTGTGTATTCGAGTAACATTGGTAGGCCATTTGCACCATTCTTACATATCTAAAAGCATTGATTTACGGTGAGTTAACTGATACTAATAGCATACTCATATATCCCGACTACGACATGCGAACGAAACTGCCGGCACCGTTGCGGGTGAGTGCCACGCACACAAGTTGCATCATTCTTCATGATACTAACATCATTAGAAGACAGGGTAGCACCGCTGAGAAGCGACGGTCACATACAACACCCTATTCAACCCGGCAGAGCGAAACAGCTTTATACAATAGGCGGGGCGTTTGGGAAGCATGCAGTCCACTTTTAAAAGCTAAGACATGCGACTTCTGCTATTTTTCCGTATCCAGGAAAGACTTCGTTGCCCTTTGCTAATGCAACGCTACCAGTAAAGCCACGAAAACTTAATACCTACCAGCCAAACTTAGGAAAACGCGTAGTTCCCCCCATACAGATATCTTTCGCAATTACAAGGACACGTGCTTCAACGAAAGCTTAGTGAACTACATAACTACGGCATAACTGCGGAAGCAAGATATTATACATCGCTGAACGACAGTTGCTGGACGCAAACCCCACATTAAAGCTTCTGGGCTTTTTTCCTGGGGAGATGGAAAGCATGCAGTCAAGAGCCGCGCGAAAAGACGCGATGATCGCCGCATGTTCATTTGTGTCTCATAACCGACACCAAGGCAAATCCGAACCCTGTCTCAAAGAACACAGCCAGTCACTGCTGGCACGTCCGGCTCCATCCCACACAGTCACTGTTGGCAAGTCCGGCTCTATCCTACGCAGTCACTGTTGGCACGTCCGGCTCTATCCCACACAGTCAGTGTTGGCGCGTCCGGCTCTATCCCACACAGTCACTGTTGGCACGTCCGCCTATGTCCCACACAGTCACTGTTGGCACGTCTGGCTCTGTCCCACAGTCAGTGTTGGTGCATCCGGCTCTGTTCCACACAGTCCACTTCTGGCACGTCCCGCTTTGTCCCACACAGTCACTGTTGGCACGTCTGGCTCAGTCCCACAGTCAGTGTTGGCGCGCCCGGCTCTATCCCACACACAGTCACTGTCGGCACGTCTGCCTATGTCCCACACAGTCGCTGCTGGCACGTCTTGGCTCTGTCCCACACAGTCAGTGTAGGTGCGTCCGGCTCTGTCCCACACAGTCAGTGTTGGTGCGTCCGGCTCTGTCCCATATAAATACTGTTGGCACGTCCGGCTCTGTCCCACACAGTCACTGTTGGTACTTCCGGCGCTAACCCACACAGTCACTGCTGGTACGTCCATATCTGCACCACACAGTTGTTGTTGGCACGTCCGGCTCTGTGCCACCCGGCCGCCGTTGGTACGTCCATATCTGCACCATACAGTGCTGTTGATTCGTCCGGCTTGGTCCCACACAGTCGCTGTTGACACGTCGACCTCTTTCCAACGCATTGCTGGCATGCAGCCATGTTCTAGAAGTGTCTGTTCCACATGTACTGGTTTCACAAAGTGTCATTTCACGTGTTTCACAAGGTGGCAGGTTGCAGGCCTCATAGAGTAGCGGAAATCAGTGCACTACGCGTAGTGTATCCATTTTTGTAGTTTGGATATGCACAGGAGTGTTTTGGCTGTTGGCTAGTCGGCTCGGCTTCTAATGACCAAGACCCATTTGCCGGAGCAAGCATTCCCCAGAGTTCGGGTTTGTGGCACCATCACGTGGACGGTGATTAGTCCGCATAGATGCAGTGCTCATTTCGTAAATGTCATTCCGAAAGGGGCACCATGTACTAGTGCATCAGTATGCATGAGTCGTCATTTATGCTTGCCATGCATATGTCTGGAAGATTTTCCAGTTGCTGGAGAGATCTGAGCACGGCGAATGGGAACAGTGACATTTCCTGGAACTGAAGTCCGTGAAGTAAGTGCGAGGCGGATTGACATTTAATGAAAGTATGATATGATAACAGGCTGGTCAAGTGAAGCCAAATTCCAATCTTGTTTGCTTTTTTCACTTCCAGGGTAACCACGTGCTGCTGCGCCAGGTATTACGCATTTGTTGAGGCTATACGTGGATTGTAACTATAATACACTTTTCGTAGACCATAGCAATGCTAAATCGTGAAACTGCCCCACCTTCCCATGCGGGTCTTTTGGGGAAGTGCTTGCAGCTGAAGTTCCAGTCTAGAGCAGATTTTCACGCGATCCACAGCTAAATTTCGGTGTTGTCAGTTGTTTCTGCGGTGCTCAGATGAAAGGCGAGTTTGCTGCCAATCCGTCATGTGTCACGCAGCTGATGGCCCGATGCGTCGCTTCGTCACGTGGTCGGCACCTGCTGTGAAACTTGCCAGCTGGACGTGTGGTCTTCTGATGTGATGTGAACGTGGCGTTTGTCGAGGCGCTGCGTCACTCATAGGTGACCACGGTGGTGACGGTCCTGCCGCGCGGCGCGCTGTTGGCTGGGCGGCCGGCTGCGCGGTCGGCATGGTCTGGCGCTCCTGCGCGGCGTCGCTCGGCCACCAGCTGGCGCCGGGCGCGCTGCGACGCCTCGTCCAGCCCGTCCACCCACTCGTCCACGGCGGTCGGTCGATGACCAGCGAGCGGATCGAGGTGGCAATGGGAGCGCGGGCAAAGCGGGCAGGTGTCGGTCTGGCGAGACGGTCCCCGTACGCACTCCTCGCAGAAGGTGTGCGAACAGCCCAGCGTGGTGGCCTTGATGAAGGGCTGCGCAGAGACAGCGCAGACAAGGGGGCTGGCGGGCGGGGCCGGAGGCGACGGCGCGGGCGGGAGCGGGGGCGACGGCTTCCCGCGGGGGGACGGCACAGGCATCCGCCTGTGCGCGAGCACCGGGCTGTCGGGATGCCTTCTCTTTTCGCCTCGTAGCCCTTGCGGATCTTTCCCACCACATCCCGGGTGCCATTCAACTTAAACCTACGCAGAATGCCAACGTTGTGCTCGCCCTGGAATATGTTTGTGCTCACGTGGGCACCCTTTACTCTTGCAACGGCCGCGGATAAAATCGTAGCAGACGTGGAGATACTGGCAATTACTATTCTTGCATACAGACTTGTTGTATTCGATGCAAGCTCTTGGTGTAGCTGGTTGTTTTTTGCCAACTTCTCCCTCAGTTGACCCAGCCGGGCCTTTACCCTTCGGTCCTGGGTTTTCGGCGACCTTTTTTGGGCTCCTGTCTGGCGGCAGGCTGTTCGCTCATGGCCAAATACATATCTCTAAGCCTGCCTTCAATGACCTTTGTTTCTGTGTCAAGCAGTCTCCCTTTCCTCAGCACACTCAAGTTGTGTTCACCATTGACGATGTCGTGTTCAAGGGGACACTTGCTTCCGCTGACACATTTGTCTAGAACAGAATTCAAACACAGATGAAGGTTTTTACAGTTGGCGCTCTGACATCCTAAGGTATTGTAGGGGAAGCAGACTTTGGGAAGATTCAGGTCTCCTGGTTTTGATTCGCTTGGCTTGTACTTCTTCATCATCATTTGTAGTATCTTTCCGTGCTGGTTTTGGTGAAGCCATCCCTTCTCTTTCAGCGCAGTTAGATTATGCCCCGTGCTCAGCAAATGCGTTCGCACACATTTGTCCTCATATTTGCACTTGCCACTCACAAAGAAGAAGCAGATGTGCAGCTCTCGACAGCCGTCGTCAGCGCAGCCGCCCTTGCTGTTGAATGCGCGGCACACTTCTGGAGGTACTTTCTCTCCCGCGGATGGCTGTTTTGGCTTGCTCATACTGTGATCCACTTGGCTGGCTGAAATGCAACCAACAGGAGATCAGGCCTGAGCACTGGATGCGACGTGTTTCGGTTTGATAGCATTTCTTATGGATCTGTTGCTACCTTGAAAAATAAAGGGAACTTTGGAGAGCTCAAAGGAAGAGTGCCATTTTTCAGGGTCAAAATTGAGCAAGCACGCGTCCAGGTTCAACACATCTGACCCAGACTGTGGGGTAGGTGTTCTCATGTTCGTCATCATGAGCGGAAGCTTTTGATATAAATCAAGTTTTTTTCGCGGAAGTTTTTTGCTCGACTTCATGGTCTAGTCTGTTGATCCAGCAACATAATTTTACAGTAATTTGCGGGTGGTAAAAATAGCAGCTGGCGGCCAAAATATGTGTTTAAAAGACACACCTTGTATTTTTTGTTTGGTTGCAGCATGAAACCAAGCAATCAAGTGCTTTATAAGAAGTTGTGTGCACATAGCATGTTAGAGCTTGTCAGTGCCTATTGCCATCAAAATACCTCACTCAAAACCTACGCATTTAACAGAAGTCTCGCTCACTCAGACTTTCGTCGCTAAATAGATTGCAATGCGTCAGCATAAAAACCTCGCTACGACGCTATGACGTTATCGACTAAGGCCTTCCCAAGGCTGACTGTGGTTGGCTCCAGGTCCAGAGACAGTGGTGGTTGCGGTCCTTTAAGTGAGCTGATGCTGTTGCATATTAATTGAGCCGTGAGGTTAGTCATAAATCGATATAAGATCTTCTTATCCAGAATATATTTCCGAAACACAGGAAGATCAACGTTTCTATATTTTCACTGAGTGCAAGCGTGATATACCACACCAGCAAGCATTTTCCAAGCATTTGTGTTACTCAAATGATATCGTCTGCATTAAGCACCGCCACACAAAAAAATATGATATACCATTAAGTGTTGGGACTAAAGTTCTACGACCAGAAAATAAGTAGATCATGTACAAGTCCTCTATTGACATTTCACACGACCTGCGGGCCGCACCATTCAGCCTAAATCGAATATTTGAAGGACGTATGAATGAATAAACAACAGCTTCCATTTGTCGGATCACCACACAGCTTTACCAAGATAGTTTGTGAAGAAAATCTTCTCAGAGCACAACTTTTCATGGCGCTAGGCCAAGTCTTTAGAACCTAGACAGGCAATCGCAAAAATAATCCAATGGAATAGGCACAGACACACGTTTTCGTTAAGGGGATACACATTAGGACACCCGAACAGGGTGGCACAAGGTTCGCTTCAAACTTCGTGCTCCCGCCGAAGACTAGGTCAAATACTCACTGCTTGACCCAGTAGAAGTTATTATGCAAATAGCACAAAATAAATGCGAACACGCAACTCAGCCTATTTATTTTTGCGGACTTGGGGAAGGATTGAGTATCTGAACAGGCACTTTAAAAAGTTGAGAAAAAGGCACTCTCTCATGGCGTTGAGTTGCCACAGTGCTCAGAGTATGAGCGCACACATGACTGGATGAGTGTCAGGCTAAAATCAAAACCGAAATGTTTTTTATTGGACAACTTGCTATATGAAGTACCTTTTCAGTTCAAAATTTCATATCACAGGACACAGGAGCGTCAACAGACATCTTGTTTGGATTTAGTTTAGACCAAGTGGATAAGCGGCCTAAAGTGACCCCGATCAAAATTTAGTTTTGGGATCGTATCGCCTAGCATAGACCTTGTCTCTGGTATAATTTATGTATGGAAATAGTGTCGAATAGTTTTTTCACTTTGACAATAAGAGAGCCAACATAAATATCAGACACCTTTTGCTTCGAAGAGATCGGTAGGTTACAGTTTATTGCATGAATGCGTTTGAGGTCACTTCAGACGCTATGAAGTTTGGCATTTTCATCTTCCTGAAGGTGATAACCTAGATACCCTCAGCTTTGACAAAGGTCAGTTCATTTACAGGCTACCCTGTCAATTTAGGATCTCCAGCTCTCCTACTTTCTTATATCTCAGGAGGTCACCTGCCACCCCCACCCCCCTAACCCCAGCCCAACCCCAGCCCCTAGCACTCAAGTGACCATCCGGGCATGCGTTTTACCCAAACAATGGGGCCGGGCAACCCCCCCCCCCCCCCCCCCCCCCCCCCCCGGCCCACTATCAGCAAGAAGATGGCGGCTCTGCTCGAGGCACGGCTGTGTTAAATGTACCGCACCGCCCCAGGACTGTTCGCTGAGAACTGTGGCATCTCACTACCACTCGAGTGCCGGAGCGTAAGAGAAGCATTCAAGGTTCTTCTTCGACATGTCTGCGCCACATGTGTCGATTTGTATGCTTTTGGTGGGCCACTGTCCCCCTCCCCTCTCGCCCATGTCCAATTCTCTCCACCCCCCCCCCCCCCATAGTGAGTGTGGCTCCCCCAAGTTTCTAGCGTCTCAGTGCAACAGAACATTAATTATGGTAACTCCAAATTATATCAACTTTTACGGAGGTTCATAATCATTGTTTCACCTATAATCAGGTAAGTCACGATTGCTCCGTTGCGGCTATCGAACGGGGTTTCGGTAGCAGCCTGTAACAGTCGTGTAAAACAACATACACTCTAAATACCCCAGACTGTGTATGTCTAAAGGTAGAATAAATGTTTGTTAATGGTCCGGGAGGCTGGCGAAAAGACAACACGGGAAGCTAACCCCTCTATTACTTTGTCCTTCTCAACAGTTTCATCCAAATTTTCCATGATCAACCTCCAATTGTTATTTTGCACGCCTGTAACCTCGATGAACTGGCCCCCTATAAGAAGACATCAGTAATAATCACCACCGAATAATGTCTGTGGAAGGAAGGCTGTGCATGATATCTAAACTTTCCTCTGTGTTGCCCATATTCGAGCGGAAAAAAATGTTCGGATCCCAGGCCCACATTTGGGGACCCCAAATTCCATGAGATAGCAGAACCTTCTTAAATAATTCACATCGACATCCCCCCTTCCTCGTAAGATAACACACCCGGACCCGAGTGATAGGCGTGCCAAAATAACCCCATACTTTTTGACATAACATCACAAATAATATAGCAGCACTCACGTTCCGCACGAGTTTCGACTTCGACGCCGGATTTGCTTGTTCTTCTTGAGCACACGACGCCGCGGATGATCTCCCCAGGCTCACTGACCCAGTCGCAGACGACTCAGACGCAGACAGCACCTCTAGACATCTCTGCAGCCGCGAGCGGGGCAAACGGTGCTGCCCCTCTACCACAGCTGTTCACGCTGCGAGGTCATGCAGCGCATGGCGTCGTTCAAACAGGGGTGCGCCCAGTGCGGTGGCCGGGTGGGGCGGGCGGCTCGAACGGCTAGATAGGAGCTGGCCAGGTAGCTGCAGCCGGTGACGTACCAGCCGGATTCGCGTACACATTCTGAACGGCATGACAAGTTCTGCTGGCGAGGCCTGTCGTCCAGTATGTGCCTCGTTAAATCCAGCCTGCGCCGCCCAGGCCGTGTCCGCCGTCATGTGCAGGAAAGAGAAGCTCTCTTTATAGATGCGTTACCAAACGAAGCTATGGCACACAGCGATCACTTAAAGCAATATGTATACTACAAAGTGCAAGCAGCCTGCCTGATCCCAGCCCGGTTGTCGTCTGCCCCTGCGTCCACGGACAGAGGCCAGAAGTGCGAGCAAGGGTGAAGCCGGCGCCTGGGCGCGGCGCTAGCTCGGAAGGGGGGAGGAGGGTCGCGTCAACAGAGCCCGGACGGCGGCCGGGCTTTCCCGTGCACCGGCCCGGACCGCTGCGTCACAACATCCGCCCAGACGACGGCCCCGACGCCGCGTGACGCATGCTGCCCTTCTGACGGCCGCGGATCAGGCGGAAACTACGGGCCTGGCCCCTTTGTCACCCAGCAACACAGCACGCGCCGAACACGGTGCCTTCCTGAGCGGCCGTTCTGACTACAAGCCAAGAAGCCACAGATGCCATCGTACTGTGTCAAATCCACTCGCTGTTTTTCATGGACAGTACTCGCCCGCCACCCGTAACATTCACTGCCATCCTTTTACCATTTTGGCATTTAAGTGCAGTTATGATAACCATCAAGATATATTTCTGTCTAAACTGTGGTTTGGTTTCGTATATAACAGAAACCATGTGAATGCATATAATATTGACCAAAAAACCATAGCTAGTGGCACTAGTTGGCAGCTCCTGGCGTGTTTGTTCGCCATTCGGAAGCGCTTAAACGCGTTCGTTAAGAGCCCAGAGCCTCCCCTAGCCGGCTTGGGATATTCACCCAGGCATCCTAATTCCGCGATTTAGGTCACCCCCATCCTGTGATACAGATGAGATGGAACGTATGTGTTCTATCGGAGACCCCACAGTGAAAACGACGTAGTTTTTGTTGGGCTGTGATTTTCTCGGTAAGAGCACCTTTTTTTGTTGCAGACAGCTGCAAGGAGGCTATCTGAAGCTTGTTCATAGCTTCGGGTAATCATCACGAAGGACGGCCAAGGTGTGCACAGTTGTCAGACTGGGACCGGAAAAAATCTACTATTTGTAGCTCCAGCTCCAAGAAACGGCAGCTCGTGGCTGCCGCCACCACGACAAACTTAAGGTTGAAAAACAACTGACAACAGCCTTTCACAAAAGAAGCTTGCTGAGGGTCGGCTGAAATTCGGGAGTGAGTAGATGCCATTGGAGTTTCCGCTTGCTTCGGTATGCTATGATGCGGGCAACCATTCGGACCCGTACAGCACACGCTTCAGGCGCATTACATAAAGTCGCATATCTGTGTATCGCACAGTGTGCTCCGAATTAGTCTTTCTAAGCTATCAAAGTCTGCGCAACATGTCAGTTCCTTGCGAGTGCGGCGCGACATGCGTCATTGCCCAAGCTTTGCAGCATCTTTTCGGCGGCAGATCTCACGCAGACGGTGATTCTTTTTAACCACAGATTTCAAGAGACTGAGTAACCGTAGTTTAATGTAACTCTCCTCTCGCCAAATGCCAAAACATGCCGCTCCCCCGCGCGCTCCTTACGCGAGCTGTGGCCGGCACCGGTATCGAATGGGCGTGAAATCGTGCTGCGGAGGTCGCAAACTGTTCAACCCATCGATTCGTGCAAATCCCATGCCGTCTGTCACCGTATGTGGTGTTTTTTTTCTGTTTAATAAGTGTGCGTATGTTGTCCGCTAAAATGTAATTAAGATTCGACTTGGCACGTCTAATCTAATATGGGTCCTGAGCAAAACAGGCTTTTTCGGCAGGAAAAACACCAACGTAAATGGCCAATGATCGGAGGCCTTAGACTAAAACAAGGAAAAGACGCTAGTTGCACTAGGGGATGCCATGCTAACAAAACGCAGTGGAAATTACCTCATCGGCAATATCCCTCATATCATTAGATCATAAGGCGGTAATCATAAGGTCACCGGACGAGTTGTTAGCTTGATGCTCATGACACATAATTGGTATGCGCCGTAGCTCTTCTGAGTATGTGCCCGAAGATGTAGGCATTCAATTAGTTACTGGCCGGCTTATTTCGTCTTTTTCACTGCAAACATAGCTTCGATACATCTGCGAATCCATTAGAAGCTGCTCAACATTTACGTGTTTTACGAATGTCATTAAGCACTTACTCGCGCGTCAGAATATTGTCGTATCCCTTGACACCGATTCTACAATCCCGCAATGCCGGGATGGAGGATGAGTATCGGTGTTGACGCCGTTTCCTAAATCCGTTAAATGTTCGACGTTGGCACCAGATGAGCCGTTCCCTGGGACTTGTTGTCCAAAGTCCAATTTAAGTCCAGAAATGAACCAACAGTGGTCCAAAAAAACTTCAAAAAAAATCCGGTTGTCAAAAAATTTACAGATCGGCAAACTTGGTCTTTTGTCATAAAAGCGGTAGCCGGGGAATCAAAACTGAGGAATCAAAACTGGAGCAAACTGCGAATGTTGGAAGAATCATTGATTGCACCCGCATCTCAAGCTTAAATCCCATAGCCTAAGAAATATGTGGCAGTGTGCACAATGCGGGTTTCTTTCTTTTGTTTCGAAAAGTAATATTTTTAGTGCGCTCTATCAGCAACGTGACCATGCTCCGAAATAAACCTGTGATGGAAACGATCAGCAACAAGTTAGTTGAGATGCATACTAATTTGCTACACGACAGAGTGATATCGGCTGTGCCCCTGTCCGTCCAAGTTTCAAAATGATCTTCAGAATTTTGAAAATTTTCAGAGCTTTTTGGAATTCAATCGGCACCTCTGGTGGGCACACATGGGGTTACAAACCGATGAGGTGGGCTGAGCCAAACGTCTTGAGGGCCTCTAGTTTTTATATAGCTGTGTGCATCAGCAACACTTGGTGTAAGTGACTTAAGACACCACCTAAGGTAGGAACATCACGCAGCATTCCCGGAGCGTTTAGCTCAATTTTCTTTTGACAGGTTACCAGATACCGGGTCATCTTTAGTCACCGGTTGCCCCCTTCCCCTTAAGCATCTGAAACCAACATGTGAAGCATGGTGCGCACACGCTTGGCAAGATATGGCTTGGCTGAACACAGGAAGAGGTACGATATGAGTAGCTTCTTAAATGTCATGGTGTTTGTTACCCATGACCCAAGTCGTTCGTCACAACATTAGTCATCACACCATCATAACCGCATGTTCACAATTTTTTGTGGACAGAAATTTCGATAAAACTTAAGACATGGCAATCCATTTTGCAGGGGGCGTGGATGCTGCCGTCATTTGCACAGGATCTTTGTACGCCAGAAATGAACTGCCTAGTAGCCGTCCCTCTGTCCCACTCAACAAGTTTGACCCCCACAGCTGCTAAAACGAAACAAAAAATGTCCAAAATGGTCAGCAGATTTTTTTCGAACTAGATCCACCTACCTTTTCAATGGCGTATTCTTGAGGACACATCAAGAATGTCCTGGGATTTTCCTCTTGAAGAACGTAAGTCCGGTTAGTAGTGACATCTGCCGGGCGCTCGTGGAAGCTGTATTTGCTGGGATCGGGAAACACCCACTCCGTCGATGACGAGCGCCAGGGAGCGGTACAGAAGAGCGCCGAACACCACGGCTGAAATGGGGGGTACCGGGCCTCAGTGAGAGCGTGTTCGAGTTTCAGGCACATTCTGGCACCGCGCAGCCCGCCGCTCTCCAGCCGACGCCAGCCGGCCCGGGTTCGACCGACAGCAGCCGGCCCTGGTTCAGCCGACACCAGCCGGCCCGTGCCCAGCCGACACCAGCCGGCCTGGGCTCGGCCGACAGCAGCCGGCCCGCGTCCAGTCGACACCAGCCGGTACGGGCCCAGACGACACCAGCCGGCACGGGTCCGGTCGACAGCAGCCGGCCCGTGCCCAGTCGACACCAGCCGGTACGGGCCCAGACGACACCAGCCGGTCGGGGCCCAGCCGACACCAGCCGGCCCGGGTTCGGCCGACAGCAGCCGGCCCTGGTTCAGCCAACACCAGCCGGCCCGTGCCTAGCCGACACCAGCCGGCCCGGGCTCGGCCGACAGCAGCCGGTACGGGCCCAGACAACACCAGCCGGTACGGGCCCAGACGGCACCAGCCGGCCCGGGTCTAGCCGACAGCAGCCTGTCCGAGTCCAGCCGACACCAACGAAAACGGTAGTGTCAGCTGACTAGGACTAGGCCCGGGAGTGCAGGCGTCTATTTGTTTTTTAAGGGCCTTGACACCACTAATGCTGGTTTTCCCCGTCCCTTCGCAATATTGGTTTGTCCTCTCCAATATTCTTGGCTGGAATATCTAAAAGCACAGGAAAATATTGATCAGCATCGTGTAGCATGAGCAGCGTCTAGCATGGGCTCCCTTAATCGGCCCTGCATCAACGATGTCGGAACAGCCAGCATTCTTATTAATTATACTTAGGTTCTATTGTCGGCAGTTAGATCAAGAGGACAGTATAAGAAACATAATTCATATTTCAGGTTATTCAGCCATCGCAGAAGATCACTAGATAGAATAAGTAACGTATGTGTACGTTTTGTTGCTTTCGATCTGTTGGGCGCTCTAAGTTCGAGAAATGCACACTTAGCTCAGGCATGGGGACGAAGCCACCTTCAGCCTCAGCGTCGACCTAGGAAAGCCGTAGTTTTTTCTAATGGCTTCGGGTTCAGCTTCGACCTAAGACAAGTTGTCGAGGCTGGTTTGTCTTCGGCTTCTGCTTCTGCCGTTGGGAACGGCTGGACCCGGTTTTAACTTTGTGCTATTTTTGCGTGTTTGGGTTCAACGGCTTCAACGGCCTCGGCCTCGGCTTCAACTTCGGCGTCAAACGTGACCTCTGAATTATGGCTCCGGTCTTGGCCTCGTGTCATCTTGAGCAGCTAGCTTCGCCTCTTTCAAGGTGACTTTTTCCTTGCAGTTGCATTTTTGCGTCGCAAAAACAATGTTGCCCATGCTTTCAGCCCAAAGTCCTTTTAACGTCTCCATGCTGCGACGCGTTTATGGCTTAAACCAAAGGCTAGCGAGTCATTTTCAGAACCAGTTAACAAATGACGAAGGTCAGGGAGTAGGCTGTACGAAATATTGTGCACCTGCATCCTGGCACGCAAGGCGAAGACGATCGTCTGAAAATTTGCCATCCGTAATGCTTACGCTCCGTCTCAAGCATTTGGCAGGTTCCTTATGGTGTTTTCTACTTCCATGCAGTTTTTACAGACGAAGAGCTATTCTGGATTCTCAGAACAACGTTATACACTGGATTTGGCTATGGCTTTGGGTTAGTTCTTTTTACTTGGTGATTTCGGCGTTGGCTTCGCGCTTCCTAACCGCACAACCGCTTAATTCTGCTGCGGCTTTGCGGGTAAAAAGCTCAAAATTGCTGGCTTCAAATCAAACTTTATTGCTTTAAAGATAAGTAACCACTAACGTCATTATTGGCTTCGAAGATTCATGTTCGACTTTGAAGGTAGAAGCCTGATTTCGTTCCATCGACTGACTTGGCTCATAACGTAGGGCAATTAAGGTAATGCGTCATATGTGGCGCCTCTGACCATGTGTGGTACCATCATAAGGTGTCATTTTAAGTGCACAGGCCGCGTGATACTGCGCTGGCGGAGCAGAATCCCTACCACCAAACCATCGTGTGCAAAACTCTATCCACTTCCCCCGAAAATCTTCGACTCTTTTATATCCTATATTATCGAACTCCATATGAATTTGTATTGGGAACAGGTGTGCCGATCCCAGAGCTCTGGTTTTTGAAACTGAGGGCCTCGCCAAATTATGCTAAATCTCCGATAGTTTTTGGATGAAGACGGTTAAAGAATTTCTTCTACGAAATAACCTGTATTTTGCATATTGGCTGTCATTGCGCGTTAACTAGGAGCTCAAAGGGAATGTCTCACGTTTGAAAATGTTTAAGCAAGCATCTGATAAGATGGAGGCACGCTCATTTATAACTATTGGTATACTTTTAAAAAGAAAAGACCGTTCCAGACAATACCATTTCTCTGTTTAGTAAATATGCTCCTCGATACATCATTGTTTGATTACGCCATCGTATGTCGCACAGTATTGAATGAGAGCCAATTGACGGTCGTTTGATCTGGAAATCGTGTTCACAAAAATATGATATGAACGTACCGACAATAACATCTGTATTGGTCTTGATTGCCGCACGGCCAATGGAATGGCAGGATATGAGTGACGTTAATATGACATCATGAATGTCAAGGTGACTTTGAATTCTCTTTCAGAGATACTCTCCCCGTTTTCGCGAGCGTGTAGCGCAAAAATTAGAGGAGCGTAGGCCTTAAAAAGGTCAGGATTGTGAAGAGCACCGAAAGGTCTTCAAGATGGCTACTCGAGATTAAAACCCATATAAATGTGGAACACTCCCTTTAAATCTTACACCCCTCTAGTTCTGAGCTAGACGCCCACGCAAATGGACTATTTCGTGCAAACTATTTCAAGGTCACCCAGACACACATGACACCATAGAAATGTCACACGAGTCCTGTCAACTCTGTTAGTACTAAGCATTCCTTGGTCATGCGGCGTGCAAAGCCGAGACAAATATGCACGCCGAGTTATTGTGTCTGGCATGCGTGAACATAATTTCTGGAACCAACGGATTTTTTTGACACTTCGTATGACCTTGACCTTTACCCTTAAAAGTTTAGTTTTGTAAGTGAGACAAAGTTGGACATCATGGGCATCAACATAGCATCCTTTTGGCTGAAAACTGCTTCATGAGCGAGGAAATATCATGGTATCTTGTCTTACGTGACCTTGCCCCTAGACCTAGTGAGTCTATGTAGACGTGATAAAATTTGGCATGACGAGAATCAACATGATTTATTTTTTGTTTGGTTGGATTTTTGAGACAAACGAAGGAATTCCAGATTCTCCAAGTTTTGTCCTTTTATTGGCCGGTAGAGGTCAAACTAAGACAGTTGTGAAAAGAATGTATCAGATTTACAGTTACAGTTATTTAATTGCAGGCGCATCCACGCGGTGGTTGTTCTGCGCCAGTCGTACCAGACAAAACCCACACGCAGTGCAAAGATACACACATACGCATATATACACAATTTAGTCAAAGAGCCAGCGCTTTAAAACAGTCAAGAACGCCTGGCGCGAGGGGGTGCGGGTGGCCGCCGCAGACTGCCGGTTCCCCGCGGCGGTGGCGTGGTACGGAAAGTGCCACTGGGTGCCGCCCAGGTCGGACGCGTGGCAGATGTAGCGAGCCAAAACCGCCCGAAACAGCCCGAGTTTGGCGTTGGGTAGGCTCGTTACGAATAGAGCACGTAATGCACTAGGAGGTTCGGGGACATGCAGCGCCCTGTACACATTCAGACAGTCCCGGTGGTGCACGAGATCCGCGACGCTACGCCAGCCGAGCGCCTCCAGAACAGGTAAAATGTGATCGTTGCGGCGTACACCACTCACTAGCCAGGCTGCAAAGTGCATCACCCTTTGCACCCTGTCTAGTTCACGCTCGGCCGCTCCACCCCAGATGGACCCCAGCAGAGTAGAGGATATAGGGAAGCCGTAGATTTGGACAAGAAACTTCAAAACCTCAGGAATGAAGTGGTGTTGGATTATGAGCCGGGATGCAAGGATTGCATTACAGCGCCGAACGAGAGAGGAGATGTGAGGTTCCCAGGTACGGTGGTGGTCGAGGAGTACACCCAGTACCTTCACTGAAGATGATGGATGAAAGTTTGCGTCGGAGATAGCAATGTCGAAGTTGCCAGTCTTTGTGATAGAGGGTTTGGTGCCGATCAGCACGAAGTCTGTCTTTTGGCTCATTTTTAGGCCATTTGACCGAAATCAGTTTTGAAATTACTGAATGAACTCCTCGACGCGGGCTTTTACGTTGGACAGGCCGACGACATCGGAGAGTTGGGTGTCATCGGCGTAAGGTAGTAGATGGTCGTGAGGTAGGAAGATGGATAGGTCATTGATGAAGATGAGGATTGGAACCGACAAAACATTCCTGAGCCACCCCGTGGGATAAAGATGAGGCAATCGAGCCTTCACTGACCACCTGCTCCCGACCGCTCAGGTAATCCCGAAATCATTCTGAGGACACCACGCACCATTCCAGCCCGCTGAGGAGGACTCCGTGATCAACGCTGTCAAAGGCTTTGCTGAGGTTAATCGTCGTTATCGACGCGACATGGTCGTTGTCGACAGCCCCTGCCAGCCACCCCACGACGACGTCGTCGATCGACGGAGTCGATCAGGGCGTCCTCCGTCGAGAGAGATGGACGATGGGCGTTTGCGACGGCATTAGTACATGATTGTCAAGAGGGTAAGAAGTGAGTTGCGAGCAGACGACCTTCTCGACAATTTTCGACAGAGCAGAGGGAATAGAAATGGGCCAAAGCTATTCAGGTCTAATCGATCGTCTGGCTTGAAACCGGGGTGACGCGGGCAATCTTCCAGACGGACGGAAAGGAGCGCGATATGATAAAAAGTTGATCAGATGTAGAGGATTGAGCACCGGTTACAGCGAAACACTTTTTAACTGCATAGAGTGGTATGCCATCGACGCCGACAACCCTCAACGCACTCATGTTCCTGATGGCTGCCGAAAGCTGCGGTAGAGTGGCTGGATGTAGGGAGATCGCTGAGGCACAGACACGGTGCGGGCGCGGTCCAGCCGGGGATGTACCCGCATTACCACGCACCGCCGCCGCCTCCGCAGTGATGCGAGGGCCAAACGGCAGCGAAGTGGGCATTGGGTGCCCATGTGCCGGGTTGTCCGGAGGTCCGCCCGGGCGCCCATATCGCAGTTGGGTGTACCACGCCCTCTCGCCGGCTGCAGTCCGCATCGCTTGAGGCGACTCCAGAAATCTCGCCGCCCTGTCAGCAGACTGTTGCACAGGTAGGAGCGTCGCGCGGCGGTGATCAGTCCCTTCACTTTGTTACGGGACCGCTGGGACACGCGGCGCGCCTCTGTGGTACGGCAGCGCTTCCAGGTCTCGCGGGGTGCCGTCGCGCTCCTCCATAGCTGCGAAGACTTCTGCATCTCCACGCAGCCATGGTCAGCCGGGCCGGCGTGACGTCACGGTAATGGTCGGGCGGTGAGCATCGGCTGCGACGTCCCACACTTCCATGAATGCGGCCACCTTGCCATCGGCCGTGCCAGCGGCGAAGAGCGGCTCCCAATCCGCGAGCAGCAGGCTCAGGTTGAACGCGTCCCAGTCGACGTGTTCCACGGTCGCGCGGTGGTGGTGACTGACGGTCGGCGCTCTCGAAGATTCGTGAATAATTTAATGAGTTTGTGCGCAAAACCCGGGTTGAAATCTGTACAACACGCTGAATTCGGATGCGAATACGACCGCTAATTTGACGGACATCACGCATAACAACACCAGCAAGCATGGCCAGTAGCCCAACACACTGAGCGCAGCAAAGACTGTTGTTGAGGGCAGGAAGGCGTAGAGGTGCATGTTTCAAATGTTTGTCGCACCCGTGCCCCCCCCCCCCACCCCCCACCCCCTCTCCCTCTGACACAATACAGACGGTATTTTACGATCTGGTATTGGTCGCTCCCGTTTCAGTTGAGCCCCACTCGCATTCAAAAGCATCAAATGATGGCGTGCTCGCATCATCGTATCATCATGGTCGCATTACTATTGGTCCGTTTTTTAGAAAAGCACCATTTAAAAACTTCCCCACCTTATTTCCTTGTGATTGGCCATCCATTTGACAGCTCTAAGCGACTCATCATGGAAAACGCAATGCTGTTTGATGATGTTTACCAACGATAATCTTTGACGTATCTGACGCAATGTAGCAATTTTCCGTTCGTATGGACGATATCTTACGTGCTTCAAAGGCATTTGTAGCCACCACACATACAGCAGTCGAATTACAGTGTTAAGTACAGATGCTGCGCATTTTTAACACCTGTCGTTGACTTTCAGCAACAAAAATGTTGCACATGGGATTTCTGAACTAAAAATGAAATGCGGAGAAGTCACACATCTGGACGGAGCCTATTTCGATTGAAACCAACGGAACGAAATGATCTGTTATCGATGTTGTCGATTAGTAAGGAGGCGGGCTTATAGGATCCTTACTTGCGCCCTCGACCAACACGAAAACCTTAATCTGCATGTATAGCGTAGAACACTATTTTCCCGCATTACTTGGAGTATTTGTATTTGTATTTGTACAGGTCGCCTCCGCGTATAGCTGTAGGATATATCACTTACTACAACTGGTCCGCTGCTTTTTTCTTTCCAACTGTTTACTTCTTATTCCTAGTGGGACCAAACCCGATTAGCAGACACCGTCGGTGCGTACAAATGTCCACCAAATGGGGGGGGGGGGGGGAGGCAGCTTTGGCGTCGTAGAACATGCCGTAGTGTGTCTTTGCAACTTCGAATGAGGGAATGGAAACAAAGTGCAGCTAGGTCGTCGCATCAGATGTGTGCATGTAAACTGCATAAGGCTGGCAAAAAGCTTCTCAGATAATCGAAGAACGAGACGACTGAAGGTTTGGGCCGTAAATACCTCCAAGCCAAACGGTATCTCTCAGCAAATTGCGCTCCGGGCATCGAAAACATTACTTGCCTCTCGTCAAAAATAAAGTGGGCCAAATTCCTTGTGTGAAAAATGCCAGTAGGGGCAGGGATTAGATGAGACATCAGAATTAGCCTTATTACTCGGAGAAAAATCAAGGGAATGGAAATTAGGTTTGGGTTGATATTTCGCCAACATGCCTTTACCGAAACAATAGCAGAAGTGAATCCCAAATTTTGAATTCACTTCTGCTATTGTTTCGATAAAGGCATGTTGCCGAAGTATCAACCCAACTATACTTCCATTCTCCTGGTTTTTCTCCGAGGAGTATGGCTGATACTACTGTGTGGCCAATACTACTTTTCTATATGCGTAATGTTCCTCGCTAATGCACGGAACAACTTAGGGGGAGGAGTTAGGTCAATGCCAGCCGGTAAGTGTGTAGCATATGTAAAGACGTAACCCCAAAAAGTGAGAAGTACTAAAGCTGTTCAAGGAAAAGGCTGCGAATACACACATTCGCATTAACATTCTTACATGACAATTCGCAATATGTAATTACGATGTACATTACGAAGAACATTCAACAGCTCGTAGTCACCATTTACCTGAGGACCAACAGCGCCAGATTTGATGAAATGACCACCCAGCTACTGGTGCCAGCTGGCGTAACTCAGTGGCATGTCGGCGGTGACCGAGGTCCACCTGGAGCCGAATGATTATCTCGAGACGGGCAATGGACAGTTCTCTCAAACAGGTAACCACCTGCAGGTGGGGTTGCTCACTCACCGGCGGTCACTACCATGGCTGCGCCGCTGTCGGCTTGAAGGACGTCCCGTCTCGAGCGCCGTCGCCGCCTCACCGTCCAGAGACGTACGATTTGTCGACGCGACGCAACGCGCACCTGTGCTTCGCGCTGGGGTAGCCGGCACAATGGGACGAGGTGGCGTCGGCCCGGCCGGCCAGCTGTCGTCCTGTCCAACAAGGCCCAACCTCCCTCAGAACCGTGACACGAAGAAACGAGCGCGCCCGATGCCGCACCGGCCGCGGGGACCGGGAATCCAGCCGGGCAAACTAGGGCGGGCATGGGACGAAGTCCAGCCGTGGGGACCGGGAATCCAGCCGGGCAAACTAGGGCAGACACGGGTTTAGAGTCCAGCCGCAGGTACGGGGGATCCAGTCGGGCAAACTAGGCAGACACGGGTTAGAGTCCAGCCGCGGGGACCGGGGATCCAGTCGGGCAAACTAGGGCAGACACGGGTTAAAGTCCAGCCGCGGGGACCGGGGATCCAGTCGGGCAAACTAGGGCAGACACGGGTTAGAGTCCAGCCGCGGGGACCGGGGATCCAGTCGGGCAAACTAGGCAGACACGGGTTAAAGTCCAGCCGCGGGGACCGGGGATCCAGTCGGGCAAACTAGGGCAGACACGGGTTAGAGTCCAGCCGCGGGGACCCGGACTGCAGTCGGGCAAATTAGGGCAGACATGGTTCAGAGCCCAGCAGCGGCGGAACGGGGATGCAACTGAGGGATGGAGGCGTAGTCCTACCTGATTTGTAACTTCTGTAAAAAAGTTGTATTTCCGTTCTGTTCGTATTGCTATTCAATCATTGACTCATACATTGACGCTGAGTATTGCTTTAGAAAGTGATGGATCCAAAGATGCCCCGTTTGACAATTTCGGAGTGTAGCGAGCTTCGGAAATTTCGATGTAATGCTGTTTAAACAGCACTATGGGCCCAAAAAGGAACATAAGACGCCAATGACGTAGGTGACAGCACCGATACAGCCTACGGCCCGGTGATGAATTCGAATTCACACGTGGTAGATGGCCAGCAACAGATGGCCAGCCACACATGCCCAACATTGCGAGCAGGCCCAGTTTATTGTGATTCATCGACCACGCAACGCTGATCTGTAGAGCAATTTTCTGTGACATTCATAGCCGCGGGTGACAATTTCGACGCGCGAATCAAATGAAAAATACGAATCAGAACAGCATGGCAGATTTACTTGCTTCATTGAGCATCGTTATAATTACAGTAATTTCGCCGCAGGCTGACGCGTGTGGTTTTCACCCGTGTGTGGTGGTATATTACCTCACTACACTGGCGCTGAAGCATACACCAGTTTGCATAAGCCATTCCGAAAATGGCGAAAAGAGTTGGAAACCACTAAGGCACTAGATCGGTGACTCGAGCCCGCCTTGACCGGACCGGGTTGGCGCTGTGGAAAGGTTATCTTGCTGAGGCCGTAGATATCCTGCACGTCGACTGCAACAGCGGCTGCTGCTGCTGTCTGCCTCTCTTGTAAACCTCGCGCCGCGATTTGTGGGCTGGTCATGGGCAGGCACGCCCGGCTTCATATGCGCACTGAGGAATTTCCGGAGCTCACCATCATGCTTACCTCTCGCATTCTCTGTCACCTTCCTCTGCAGCCCGCCTGAAGTTCACATTCTCCACGTGGGTGCTGCAGCTCTGATTGGTACTGATCGGTGATGCTAATGTATTTGTATTTGCATTTGAATTTGAATTTGACCTCAGCTGATACCCCACATACATACGGGGCTATTACGTGTCATTAGTCTGACAGATAAAACAGTATGTCAAAAAACGACGGAAAGTGATAAGGGATAAAAAACACAAAAGCATGCTCTGATTGGTATCACCCGATGGTGTTCTGAGTGGTACCGGCCGGTGGTGCTCTGATTGGCATCGACCAGTGGTGTTCTGACCGGCACCCCCGATGGTACTCCGACTGGTTCCGGTCATTGCATGGCGCTCCGACTGGTACCGGTCGGTGGTGCTCTGACCGGTGCCGGCCGATAGTGCTCTGATTGATATTGCCGATGGCGTCCTGATCGGTACCGCTCGCTGGTGTTCCAACTGGTACAGCCCGGTGGCGCTCTGACCGGTACCGGTCGGTGATGCTCTAATTGACACTGGCCGGTAGTGCTCTGATTGGTTCTGACTGGTGATGCTCGGTTCGATACCTCCGATGATGCTCTGACTGGTATCGCCCGGTGGTGTTCTGATTGGTACCGGCTGGTGGTACCCTGTTTGGTATCGGGGAGGGGAGGCTCAAATACTCGTGTTTTCAGGTACTTGTTGGTTGCGTGTTATCTCTTCTTCAACTGACATATTATGTTTG